>NC_132881.1:6634525-6869525 GCF_030463535.1 Salminus brasiliensis | reverse complement strand
TTAGGAGGATTTGAAAAGGTCGAGGTGCAGAAGCATGCAGAATTGTAATAAAGAAGCACCAGTGCTGGAGCCATGGGGTCAATGGGATTTTATTCCATTTCAGGACTCCTTACCCTCAAGATGCTTTATTGAGACAGTGTAATCCCTTGCTTCGGTATGTTACTGTGAAGAGAAGTCCTGGCATTCTTGTGCTTTGCTTATATGGGGAAGTTACTGGTGCTGTGCGTGTGTGTGCAGCAAAGTAGTCCATGTGTCCAACATGTCCATGTGGTGGGGATCATACACAAATATAAATGCCACCTTTCAACTTTCAGGCATTTAAAAAAACATCAATATGGTTAAATGGTAAATATCCATTTACTTTCTGTGCAAATGGCAATCATCAGGGCTCAAGCACCATGTTCCATTAGCCTGTAGAACAAAAATGATGGGAGTGGCCTCTCTAAGAAGGTTTTTTGGACACATTCTGGTCATTGTTATGGAAATCAACAGATTAAATAAAAGTTAGTTGGGGCCCTGAGTGGTTCAGTGGAATAAGGCGCTGTCACCTTGACCAGAAGATTGTCTGGTCAAGTTCGGTCATGCTGCTAGCCATTGGCAGCCGGAGTCATTAAGGAGCACAATAGGGTAGGGTAGATGCCATGTTCTCCCCACATCACTCCAGCGCAATGTCCATGCACCAGAGCTGGGTACACAGCGATTTCCTCTGAGCATGTTGATTGCCCGGCGAATAAGAGGTGATGGCTGGCTGTTATAGGGGGATAATGTATGGGATGGGTAATTGGCAATCCAAATTGGGGAGAAAATAGGTTACAAAATCTTTTTTTTTTATTTTTTATTTTTTTTAGATTTTTTTGAATTTGCATAGTTTTCAAAGTTGTCAAAACTCGAAGTGCACCTGAATTTTCATGTTAAAACCACTAAAATCTTTGTGTTTGATACTTGGTTTGGTTTCCGAACTTGAACTCTAAAATTGTCTCATTCGCTGTTAATGGGTTTTCATATACAGTGGTGCTTAAAAGTTTGTGAACTTTTTTGAATATTTCTTCATCTTCATTATTTTCATCAATAATATTAGACTTAGACTTAGTTATTGAGGTAGTAAGTATATGTATATAACTATTAGTCATGCACATCGGCTTGAAGGAATTTTAGCTCATTTCTCCGTACAAACCAGCTTCAGCTCTGATATGTTGGTGGGTTTCTTCCCATGAACTGCTTGCTTCAGGTCCTTCTACAACATTTTTGTCAGATTAAGGTCAGGACTTTGACTTGACCATTCCAAAACAATAACTTTTCTTTAACCATTCTTCTTTTACCATTTTTTGGTGAAACGACTTAGGGTCATTGTCCTGCTGCGTGGCCCAAGTTCTCTTGAGATTCAGCTCACAGACAGATGCCCTTACATTTTCCATTAGAATTTACTGGTGTAATTGAGAATTTATTGTTCCATCAATGGATGTAAGCCATTCATCACCATGTTTCACAGCTGGAATAAGGGTATTTTTCTACACATAACCTTCTTATTTCAACCAAAAAGATCTATTTTGATCTCATCAGTCCACAAAGCATTGTTCCAATAGCCTTCTGACTTGTTCATGTGATCTTTACCAAACTGCTGTGTCCTTTTTGGAGAACAGCGGCCTTCTCCTTGCAGTCCTGCCATACACACCATTGTTGTTTAGCGTTCTCATGATGGTGGGCTCAATAATAACATTAGCCAATGTAAGAAAGCCCTTTAGTTGATTAAAAGTTACCTTGGGTTCCTTTGTGACGTCTTGCTCTTGGCGTGATCTGTGTTGGTCGACCACTCTTGGGGAGGGTAATAATGGTTTGGATTTTTATTTGTATTATTTTATTTGTATACATTCTGTCTGACTGTGGATTGGTGGAGTCTCAACTCTTTAGAGATGGTTTGGTGACCTTTTCCAGCCCGATGAGCATCAACAGCTCCTCAGAAATCATCTTTGTCTGTGACATGACTGTAAGTTTCCTGTTCTTTAAATAAAACAGGGCTCCCACTCAGACCTGATTGTCACCCCATTAATTGAAAACACCTGACTCTAATTGCACCTTCAAATGATCTCCAGATCCTGAAGGTTCACATACTTTTGTCACTCACAGATCTGTAATATTGGATCATTTTCTCCAGTAAATAAATAATGCTTCTCAAAATGCTTCTCCTTTTTCACTTTGAGGACTGAAAATCTGATGATGAAGTTTTAGGTCAATTTTATACAGACATGTAGACAATTCTAAGGGGTTCACAAACTTTCAGGCACCACTGTAGTGTAATTCACATACATATGGGTTTCATATACATATGTTTTTTATTAATTAAATATAAAGAGCAGAAAAGCTTTGTAGAAATATCGATTTTTTTGTGTAAACAGAATTTTGATACTGAGGTCAAGTTAGATTTAAAATGCAGAGAAGAATAAATAAATGTATGTAATTGGAAACTAACTCCACTATTTGGCCAGGGTTGGGGAACTGAGGGCCGGATTCCAGCACAGTTTGGGGATTACTTTGCTCTAAAACATCAACTAAACCTAGCTATTAATGGCTAATTTGAATCAGGTGTGCTTGAGCAGGAAAACCACAAAACTGCAGGATTCTGGCCTTCAAGGACTGGAGTTCCCAACCTCTGGTGAAGGCTGTACTTTAGCCTGGTGAGCAGTTTAAATTCCTAAAAAGTGATATATAACAGCCACCAAGAGGTAGATATAAGTTCAATAATCAAAAATTATCTGTAAAAGAAGTTACTTTTATGGTATAAAAACAGGTTTTATGGTGGTTAAGGTTGTTGTAAGAATTTGCAGAAGACGTCGCAATGGGAATACTTGAAGGTTACTATATGGCAAGTTCTACGTGAGGCTGTTTAATTAAATAAAATGCACTTAAACTACAAATGTACCATTGTATCCAGTGTATATATACATATAGAGGCAAAGCAGCATTAATTACAGTAGTGTAATGACAACATTTAGCTACACCAGTGCAGTAATCTATTAAACCACTTGGAAACCACTTCTAAAAATAACATTACAAGTGTGTGTGTTGTGTGTACTGTGAGTATAAGTAGCACAAAATGTCCTCCCAATGCTATAAATACCTAAAAGCTCTGCATTCAGCTGCAGCCATAAAGAACGCATTCATTAATACACGGAATTACTTGATCACTTGATAATAATAGAAGTGTGTGCAAGTGTGTGTTTGTGTGGGGTGAGTCCACCTAATTGTACTAATGCAGATTTTTATTGAAAACAACACAAACTACCCCATTCTCTCCCCTCTCCTCATTCCTTGTGGGTACGCTGACCCACTTTGTTTGAATTCGCTGCTGAAGGCACTCCGAGGCCGTCCGCCTGGATTTGGTTAAGGGCCGTGCAACTGACCATATTATTGTCCCCCACCTCCTCCTTTTCTTCCCGTCTCATCTTCCTCCCTCGTCTCCCCCAGTCTCCCGCCGCGCTCCCATCTCTCCACGCCCACTCCGGTTTGAAGCGGACGGTTGCCAGGTAAAGATAAATTGCATTTAATTATTTTGCCGCTGATGTATCAACAGGGGTTCTACTTATAGATCCGGGGGTATTAAGTTGCCTGTGCTGTGCTCCCCCCCAACCACCACCGCTGGGGCCTGAGCCAGACCTCATGACGGAGTGTCCCGCGCCGCCGGCCCCCAGCGTCCACTGCTTCTTTCCACCTCCAGCCTAATTAGTCCCCCGATGCACCCACGACACTGTGTATTTATCAAGAACATTAATTATTATCCAGAGCACATATCTTACTTTGGGATAAGGCTATTGTCCCGTTTTAAAGTGTGAGAGGAGGAGGTGGCGGCACATTTTCTTATCCTGCCGGCATTAGTCTCTTTAGCCCAGTCTATTCATACATCAGGGTCTTCATTTTCCCAGCCTTGCTCTTTTGCTGCAGCTGCTGCTGCACATCTGTTACTGACATTAGCCTTGGTTAACCAGTGAGGATTTTGTTATCAAATGACCATTTTTATTTATCGTGTCATTCACACTGTATAAACCATCCCCAAGGTTTATATACCTTAATTAAATATTCTTTTTGTAAGGAACCTTCTGATATTTTAGCTGATTCTTACTCGTTCTTATTGAAATCACTGAATACATGCTGTCAAAAATTCCAAAGTTATATTTGATGTCACATGCTTGACGAGATATTATTGGTTATTATTATTATTATTATTATTATTATTAAGAAATGTTATGTGTAAGTGATCATGATTATCATTAGGCAATCAAATTTCATTTACTTTTTGTCTTCTAATGATTGACATGTGGATTGTTGTAATCACTAGGAGAGCAGATTGCATAGCAAGTAGCAATCATGCATAGGGTGAAGGCTAGCATATGCTTCTTCCTGGCCACACAAAGCTAGCCAGCCACATCCATTCAAACTGCTAACTGCTAACACATCAACATCATTGGACAGCTGAACATGCTTGGAGGAGAACACTTACTGCTAATGTAGTTATTTAGTATTAACTAGCAGGCTAGCACTGCACTGTGACTTCTTTTTTTTTCTTACCTTTGGCTTGGACCGAATCCAAGTCTGAGTATGTTATGTGCAATAACCTTGAAAATTCCTTTTCCACTTAATCAGATTTAATCTATCAGGTTTAATCTATAGCAAAATGCTAACAACTCTCAGGATGTGTGGTGGACTTTGCATGGACTTTATGAAGACTGTTCCTCTGGCCATCGTAGACACCCTGCAGGAATCGATTGGCTCAGCAAAGACTGGACTGAGACAGATTCGCTATTGATTGGGGAGTCCGTGGGGGTAGCCAGGAGAATGGGTCTGGGGGTGTAGGGATCTTTGCGAAATTCTCCAAGGCTGGAAACACAGACATATACGAACCACATCAGCACCTTCGACTGATGGGGCGCTTTGTCAAATACACTCAGGATTACTTACCCCCATGGCATACATAAATCTTTCGCTAGCGAGATGCCGGCATGCCTGAGAAGTCCCCTCTAGCCGGGAAAGTAGACACGACTCTGCGGCATCACAGTTTACCGAGCGGTCTCCAATGGTCTGCAAACTGTATGACAACATGCTCTAGGAAGCTGCACCTGTGGATGGAGTTACATGATACTGTACAGTTATGTTTAAGACATTAGGGTTCTCAGACCTTTCTAGAAGTTAAATATATGCTCTGATTATTGCTTCTGTTGTCATTGGCAACAGGTATTATTGCAAATACGTTACTAAAGGTAATAAAAAAACAGCCACTGGTGGAAATGAGCTGGATACTGAAGGGAATGCTAACAGGGTTAATGGTGAAGTTGGGTTTTGCTTTTGTCTGGCTAATGCTACCTTATGCTATATATACAGTGTATATATATATATATATATATATATATACATACAAGGTTACTGGTATTACAGAGGTGGGCCAATGTAGTGTTAGGAGTCTTGCGCAAGGACTCTTATTGGTGTAGTAGTATAGTCACCCAGACCTCAGCTCACTGCCACACCAACCACAGGCTATTGAGCCTACGGTTGGAGAACTGACCATAAGTGCAGCCCTTAGCCATTAAATTTACTTCACCTTCCCAACACTTAGGGAGCCAGCTTTCAAGTTGCTGGATTTGTTTAATCATTATATATATGTACGACAACAGTCAAAGTGGTCCTATCAGGGTGGGTTTCCTAATAAAGCAGTTGGTGAGAATGTGTGTCCAGCTGCGTTCGCGTGTGCACAGTAGTCTCTGCTCAAGAAGGCGGAAAGTACTTGTAAACAGTTTTCCATGTACACATACATACACACACACTTGCACGTCGAGGGCTGGATCTTTGCCGGATTGAGTGCGTACACACACCCAAACACTGCTGTTTGACTCCTCCGAGAGCCTGTGTTTTTCCACATGTCGGTCTGAATAAACACGGCAGGCGCGAGAGAAGGATGAATCATTAAAAGCTTGCATTCGCGTCTTCAGTGTATGCTTGACTATGGGTATGTTCAGTTTGCTCTGTATTGCTAAGAGCCATCCACTTAGACTTTTAATTGGGCCCACTCCATGATTTCATTGTTGCTTCAGGAGGTTATTAGACGCCTCTGTTTGTTCATATTGATTTTTCAGATGCAGACTCCGGCCTGATTTAAGAACATAGGGGCCCTGCAGCAGACAACTAGAGAGTGAGAGAGAGAGCGTGACAGAGATGCATACAGAGAGTGTCTCTGGAGACAAGGGTTTAAGAGATCCCTTTCATTTTTTTACAATTTTTCAATTTTGTTTATTTATTTCTTTGTTATTTTTAAACCGGAAGCCGCGCTGTGCTGCCGATGCCCCCCAGGGCATGACCAGCCCACCGGTTTCCCACAACAGAAAGAAGCATGCCGACACTAATAAAGATGTACAACAACGGCCGTAAACATGGGAATGGGTGTGGAGGAGTCGTTTTCTGCCCTTATCCACCCTCCTGCTGATGCGATCTCATTTTACTGCCACGCTGATATCCTTTCCCCGCTCTGAAAGATAAATCAGCTCGATGCATTAATCCCCTTATGCAGTGAGGAGGGGGGGAGGGGGTACTTTATCTGTTTTAACCAGTTTTTTCTTTTTACATAATGCTATCTCCTAATGCTGTTGTTGTAGGGGATTTTGGGTTGAAAACAACATAATCTGCAAAAGCCAGAAATTCCTCATTTATTATTTGTTATGTGCCTCTAAAATGAGAACACAAATAAGATACTTTTGCTTCAGACAAAAGGCTTTAAAGAGTTTATTATATATTTGTATTTATATAAAAGAAGTGCCATCAACCCACCCCCTGAGAAAGCAAGGCCAATTGTGCTCTCTCTGACTCCGGCTGCTGATGGCAAGCAGCGGTCTTCGGCTCATGGTAACGTCTTAGTCCACTGTACCACTCAGATCATGACTAAGGCTATGGCTTTGGGACACACTTACCAGCCGAATACTCTGTACGTCCCTGTGTACGTCCCCTGCTTATATAACCGAAGTTAAATATGCATTAACTGTTACTGACATGCCAAAAGTCTTGGGAATGCTGCAGTATGGAAATGAATAATTAATCATGAAGTAGCATTATCTCACTGGACGACTTGGGAATGTCCACACCCTTACAGGTTGTCAGTTATTATCTTGCGAGTGAGATTGAACACTGTCCAGCATGCTAATGGCAAGCCTACATTATTAATTATTGGAGGCCTGAGAGTGGCTGCCAGATGAATGGGCCATTCCATTTCTATTTTCAAGCTTTGCAGGCAGTTAGCATCCCTTGATCCACAGTGTCACGTGTGTACCGGGAATACATCATAGAATGAACTACCACCCACAGTGGACAGTGCAGTGGCTGCCGACGGATGCGTAAGGATCTTGACTAGCTGCGTCTGGCTAGACAAGCATCTGCACATTCAATGCAGAAGTCCCCCACACACATATTCCACAGGGCAGTGCTGGGTTCCTTTCACTTCCCTGGGACACAGGAGCAGAAGACCCAGCAGAAGACCCACCATGACACCGGGCACAGTGCTATGTTTCACTTCTTGTTGACCATTTGCAGCCCTTCATCGACTTCATGTACCCTCACAATGATGTGATATTCCAGCAGGATAGTGCACCGTGCCATTGGAAATAAGTTAAGAACCTGAATTGGTTTGAGGAGCGTTCTGGAGAGTTCAGACGAATGGTGTGGCCTGCACGTTCTCCCGACATTAGCACAATTGAGCATTAATGGGATGTAGTGAAGAGGTCCATTCGTACCAGAGATCCGGGTGGCCGTCCGGATGACATGGCTCAACATCCCTCCAGCCGTCCTCCAACCACTTGCCACATCGAGTTGCTGCACTTTGCTGGATATAATGCAGTGTTTCTTAAACCCCAGTTAAGAGCATAATAATATTTAATAGAATTTTGATTGAATGCATTTAAATGAACCTATTCTTCCCTCTACCAGTGAAATACTCACCATGACACTGGCTGCAACACAAGGCCAAAGCATGATCCTTCCATCCCTGTGCTTAACAGTTGGAGAGGTGTCCTTTTCATGAAAGTTTGCTCCCTTATTTTCTCCCAATACCTTTGCTCAACTTCATCAGTCCACAGAACTTGTTTTCATCATGAATCCGACTTGTTTAAATGCTCCTTTGAAAAGACGGCTGTTTTCAGAAAAGGAAGGTTTTCGTCTGATGACTCTTTCATAAAAAAAGTGTGCATGTATTGCTGCACAGTAGAAAAGTGCACCACCAAAGATTTATTTTCTTCTTCGTGTGGTTGGTGTGGTGCAACAGATAACACCACTACCTGCCAGTTAGCTACCACACCACGTGGGAGACTGGGGTTCAATTCCTGGTCTGGGTGACCTATGCTATACCAATAAGAGACCTTGGGCAAGACTCTTAACACTGCATTGGCCCACCTCTGTAATACGAGTAACCTTGTAAGTCGCTCTGGATAAGAGCATCAGCTAAATGTCATAAATGTAAATGAAGTCTTCCAACTTCATCCCCACCTTTCCTGTTATCTGCCAGTTTTTAATGACATTGAAAACTGTAAAACGACTAGCTGGAAATGCTTTGCTATATCATAATAGCTTCATGTACTTAGTCACCATCCGTTATTTGAATTTTCAGAGTGCTAGGCAGCTGCTTAGGGGAGCTTGTGGCTTCAGATTGTTGGGAAGGTTCGCTGTAGGTTGCTGCTGAAGGTCTTTGAAAGTCTTTGAAACTTGTAGAACTTGCATCACATTGGCTTTTTCAACACTATTAGAACATGTCATAGCCCTAACAAGCCAACTAAGCTCTGAAACCTTGGTGAAAGTTATCCGAGAGCGCAAATCTTTTGGTTGTGCTCAAACCTTTTCACGATATTTCACAAATCACTGCTACTGCATGCAGTCCAATGAAATGTGCCGGGCCGCCAGTATGCACATCTTCCATAACTGCAGTCTTTTAGTGTTCTATGCGAAGGAAAGCAGATAACAGCTGTTGTACTCTCTGTTACTCTTTTTACTGTCTCTTTTAAAGGCGTCTTAAATAACTTCAAAGAATAAATATATGAGCTTTGCAGGACATGGGACCTTTGGCTAACCTCGCCTTTAGGCTTTGCTTCTTTCTAGGGTTTGATCTACCACCTAGCAAGGGGTCTACTTTTCTTTTAAGTATAGGTAACAAAAAGAAAGCCTTTGCCTTTCATTCACTCCTGCACTGCTTTCATATTCTCTTTAGAAGCCTCGCAAGCTGACCACAAGCTGATATTAAAGTAGACACTCGCCGCAAGATGTTCTCCTCAGTCTTTGTAACCGAGAATTATCGGCATCATCGTCGTCTAGAGAGACCCTCGCTCCTGAGGCCCAAACACCAAGCTTTAGGGTTCTGAAATGAAGCGTAAAGGATGTCCAACCACTCTACAAATCACTTGCAAAACCAGCCATCCAGTTGGTGTCAACAGTTTGAGAAGTTTGGAGACGTTTGGTCGGCGTGTCCCATCATGCTAAGCCGAAGAACAGCCAATTTCGCTAATCTAGACACTTACCTCAATATGTCACATTAGGTTTTAGTTTTTAAAATTGTTCAGTTTTTCAAAGCAACTGCAAATACTGCTAAAATTATTTGGAAAGTAATCGGAGAGTAACACCAACAGTGGCAACACTAGTAATGTCTAGTTTCAGGATTGGTAGGTGAATAACTCAAGCAGCTTATCTTAGGTTAGGTTATATTAGTGCTGAGCCTAATGAGGGAAAGTGAAAACCCCAGGTTGACCAATGTTAACAGTATTGATGTGAGGAGCATCTCAGTATTGTATTATTTACTAATGAAATCACTAAAATAAATTGTCTAAGTTACTCTGCAATAACTCATGTCATATCAGTGCAGTGCTAACAGCAATACACACCTGGAAATAGGGTTATTGATATTGTGATGTAACACTGATTTGCCCTATACTTTTACATTTACTTTTACATTTAAGGCATTTAGCAGATGCTCTTATCCAGAGTGACTTACAAAAGTGCTTCACTATTTACTCTGAAAATACCCTTAGCTAGTTTGTAGAGGCTAGAGTCCAAAGATACCTCCAAGCTGAGATACTACTAAATACAAAAGCCAGTATGGAGACCACAATGCTTTACCCAACACCTCCCGATGTACTCTTGGAAGACAAGGGTCTTAGGTCTGTGTTTGAAGACAGTGAGCAACTCCCAGGGGAAGTTTGTTCCACCAATTTGGTGCCAGGACAGAAAAAAGCCTGGAAGCTTGTCTTCCATTGATCTTATGGGATAGAGGGTCGAGCCGAGCCGTACTTGGAATTTATGATGTACAGTAGCAGCACCCCACCTTTAGTCTTATGAAAAGATTGATTGATCAAGTTTCTTTTTAAGTGAGAAAAAATCACAACTGAAAATATCTTACCTTCATATCTGACCATATTTAACACTGTATTGACAAAAGTATTGGGACACCTGCTTTTATTCATTGTTTCTTCTGTAACCAAGAGTATTAAAAAGAGATCATCATGCTTTTTTTTGGAGTAACTGTCTCTACTGTCCAAGGAAGATGGCTTTCTACTAGATTTTGGAGCATTTAAAGCATTGCTGTTAGGATTTGTTTGCATTCAGTGACAAGAGCGTTAGTGAGGTCAGGACGTCCCCAATTCATCCCAAAAGTATTGGATGGAGGACCATCCATCATTCCAGACCACACATACCTCTCTAGCCCACACGTGGCATTCGGCATGGTGACAATAGGTTCATATTTATCTGCTCCAAAGAGTCCAATTCTACTGGCTAAGCTGTGTGTTGTGTCCACTGTGTCAGCTTAAAGTAGCTGAATGTATTCATTAGAAGGGGCATCCACATCTTGACATTTTGACATTGGGACGGCCATCATAAAATGGTTAGTTTATTTTTTGATTAAGAACGTGTGTACGTTTCAGTTAAAAATGAATGAACATGCTTAAAACTGTATTTGTTAAATATAGATGGTGTTGTTTTAAGAGGGGTATTGAGAAATTGTTTGGGTACTTGGTGTTCAGAAACACCAGCAAATATTCAAAGCCTGTAAAATTCTGGAAAGCTGTCAAGTGCTTTCCTCAGGGAATGCTAACAAAGGAGCTTCCACAAAGTAAGAAATCTGAGCCTGAACTACTTTTCAATAATCATGTAGGCAACTCTGTTACTCTTGCATTTTTAATTTGCGATTCTTGTCACCAAGACAAGTGTTAGATTTACAGCATTGACGTGCAGTGTAAAATTCCTAATTGATGAACGCAGCACTATGAGAAAGTTACTCAAATAATGCCTTTTTTTTTGGTATCTCCACAAGTGCATGATTGGAAAAAGATGTACAACAACTGAATGGCATGAAAGTCTAGTAAAAGTTCAGCCAACATCCTGTTAAACACAACAGCAGCTTACATTAAGCTGGATAGAGCCTTTCTTTTGGTGTCCCCATGACTGACTGTCCCTTGATAAGCTAAAATAAGGAGCTGTCTCTGGTCATACTTCACACTGCCACCAGGCCCACCAGAATGCGTATTGGCAAAATAAACTGATCCGTCTAGATAATAGCAAGCCCGTGCGAGTGGGACTGCAGACCATTTCTTATAGAAACGATAGCAGAGGAATGAGTGGAAAGCATTAGCTTCATGAAACCTCAACATAATAGAAATGATCAGAGCTGGACGTGATCCTCCAGCGATCCACAGCAATACAAGAACTTCACAGCATCCAGTACAGAAATGCTGCCTAGCTGTAGCTTAACTTCTTATTTCTATGTATGTCCTTCAAATTTTCCCCTGACCAGCGGTTGCTCCAGCACTGTACTTTGGAGGGATGCCATACAAGTGTGTGAATGTGAAGAAGCTCAGCTGATGTAAATGGAATTGTAAAGTTGTGTTACATCAGCTAACAGATTGATGCATCAAGTGATCGAAGGAGTTGGTGGGCCTTCTACCCATGCCCTAAATTGTAATGTAAAAAAAGATACATACAGGCCCTTATAAAGACAAAAATAGTCCCTATACTTTATTTTACAGTCCCTTTAATTCCAAAAAATAAGTCCTGTGTTTGTTAGCAGTGTTAGCCTAGCATCTAAACTGAAGAAACAACTAGGGGACTTGCTCTTTTAACATCCGCAGTGTCGTGTGTTCAGTGCCTCCGTTCAGCCACTCGCATGTGTTAAACCCTCAATCCCAGCAGAAGGCCATGAGTGTGCAGCACAGTCCGCAGCCTGGAGCCAAGCCTACAAATCCAGTGCGCGTCTGCGGCCTTATCGCTCACTAACATCAAACCCAGAGGCTTTGCTCCATTTGCTCCTCCATGCCCAATCTGTTAACGTGATTCGACAAGTTCATGAAATCTCTGAGAGACAGACCCATCCGTTACAACGAGACAATAAAACAACAACAAAAAAAATAATTGCAGGCCGTCACCCACGTCTGAATCTCCTCTGGATCAGTGACGAATGCAGCGTATTTAAGAAGGCATGTCTGCTAGCTGTCAAAACAGCATGCTCGCGAGTACCGCACCAAAAAAAAAAGCGCTCCTGCCCGCCATGTCAGCGCTAGAGCATCAGCAAAGACGCTTGAACAAACTGCCGGTGGGGTTCCCAAAAAGAGGACAACATGTTCTGTCTGCACTCCCGTCTCTGCTCTTCTCTTGTATTAGTACTTGCTCCTACTGAGAGATCCCAGCAGGGGGTCACATAGTCAGCACACAGGAAAGAGAGAGGAACCCAGAGGACGGAAAGAAAGGTAGAGAAAAGAAGAGCCTGTGGAGAAATGAGGCCAATGAATGTGTGAAAAACGCAGACAGAGAAAGACATGTGTTGCTCCTTTTTTTTTACCCCACTTTCAAAGGCCTATCTATGTTTTACTGGAATGCGGTCTTTTCATGGAGGCCCTTGTCTTTACAGTATGTGTATTTTTAGGCTTGAGCAAGTAGCCTTAAGCTAGTGTATTTCTCAGTGACTGCATGCGTGATTGTTAGTGTTAGTAATCAGCTCCTTAGTGTTCTCCTTAAACGGGTAGTTGGAGGACAGAAGCCGTTAGCTTTATGTCATACGTTCTAAGCAAAAAGGGGTTCTGTAGACAACTGTTTGACTCACAACAACAGTAGGAGAACCCTTTCTGTTGTCAAACAACTCATAAGAATGGACCAGCCCCTCCATACTTGGCAGTGGTCAAAAGCCGATCCGCACCAAGAGCCCTTCGAGCTTCAAGTACGGCTCAGCTCGACCCGCCATCCCTCAAAATCCGCGGAAGACGAGCGTCCAGGCTTTTTTCTGTCCTGCACCAAAGTGGTGGAACGAGCTTCCCCTGGGTGTCCGGACGGCAGAGTCACTCGCTGTCTTCAAACCCAGACTGAAGACCCTCCTCTTTTGAGAATACTTGGGCGAATAGCAGAATACCATGGTCTCCTTATTGACTTGTGCTTAGTAATGTCTAAAGCTTAGAGGTTATTCTTGAGTAAATAGCAAAGCACTTTTGTAAGTCTCTCTGGATAAAAGCGTCTGCTAAATGCCTTAAATGTAAATGTAAATGTAAATAATAAGGTACTACAAAAGGATGGGAATGTCAGTATGCCAATGCCATGTACTGAGGAGGACCCCGCCCTTACTAGACCTGACAATTAACAGATGAGTGGAATCAGCTGTGCTTGAGCAGGAATCCGGCCCTTCAGGGCCTGAATTGCCCACCCCTTGCCCACTGAAATGTGGTCTGTGGTATATTGTGGGGTAGCTGCCTACCCTCAGTGCTGAAGGCTGTAAGAGCTAGTTACTACTTGCACACCTGATTCCACTCAGCTGTTAATCAGCAGGTTTAGTAGGTCTGTTGCAGCTGGGAAATCAGCAAACTGTGCTGGATTCTGGGCCCCAGAATTTGTGGTGTTTTTAACTTTTTGCCTGTTGTTCTCGACATTGTGTCAAAATTTCATGCTGAATGGACCTATAGAAATGCTCCAATTTAGCTGGGAATTATATTTTAATATATTTTTACACCAACTTCCATTGAAAGGTAAGAAGGTTTGATTCTTCTCCTGTAAAGTTGCCATTTTTTATTTATTTTTGTGTGACAGCGATTTTCCTTGTATTTTAAGAACCACTTAACCAGGCAATTAATAAATCATGCTTTCAAATAGTTGAAGTTGAACAAGTTGAATAGTTCAAGAACCTCTGTGAACCCGTTTTAGGGGTGTAGGCTTCTAGAATTGACTGCATGACAACTTTCTGGGCCACTTTTGTAGGTTTCGCCTTTTACTGTGCTCCTAGGATTCTGCAGCCTTTTAGGAATCCGTCAATTCTGCCCAAGAGCCAGAACCAAAACTAAAACTAAGCAAGATCAAGTAAAACTTTCATTAAAACCATTAGAATTATACCCTCAAAAATTGACATACAGCAGCCTGCTTTATTGTCCTAGTCCAAGATGTCAATGTGCTGGCTGCGGTATCCCGGGTGGGTGCTATGGTGTTGCCAAGTGGTTACTATGGTGTTGTTAGGTGGTGTTAATAAGTTAAGAAATTATTTAGTAAATGCTAGGATGTTGTGAGGTGGATGCTGGGCAGTTGCTGTTGTATTCTAGGTGGTTGCTTTGGCGTCACAGGTGGTTGCTAGGTTGTTGCACTTAGTTTTGCACTTATTCCTATGGGATAAAAGTTTGATGTGGACATCTCGAATGGAATAGTTTGTCATAATATTTGAGTTAAAAGCAGTGTTGATTAAATTTTGACACTAATTTAGTAGTTTTTGGTGGTGTTGCCTCCTTTTGGTTGTAATGAAAACGTGCACTTGAGCTGCACAAGCTTCAGTGGAAGTGATAAGATGCGAAGCCTGCCTGTTGCCAAAACACCACTCTGACTATTCGGCTAAACTACGGCAGTGTTTACAGCCAGACACTTTAGCTCGACAATGGCTTTCATCCCAATCTCCGCACTACATAAAAAAGGTGCACAAACTCCTACACCCCATTCATTCCTATGGGAAAACAAATCTGCATTCGCAGCTCCACGTTACACGCTTATATTGCTGTGCGTTGTTTCCTCGTTCTCAAGTTCCCCCTCAAGACAACACTCCTGCCTGAACTATTAGCTGCTTTCAGATCTCATTATTACCAATGCTAATGAGTTGGTAATATTTCAGTGCCACTGCAGTGGACTCCAGTCCTCCAGGGGCAGGAAGTGTGCTGGCTGACATTTCCGTGCCGCCATATCTGGCCACAGATCCAGGGGCTGAAAGGATCTCCTGCAGGCTGCACTGCTGTCGTGGTATTTTAGAACATCCTGTATTTTCTGAGGTCAAATGAACGGTCAAAAATAGAGATTCCGAAAAGTAGAAGCTGTAGAAGAACCAGGTTTGCATCTTCAGTGGATCTTCAGTGTTCTTGGAAGAACCATGCTTGGAGACGAGATGTGAAGGTGAAGAACCATTTTGAAAGAGCCTTGCATCTTAGGTTCTGCTTGGTTCTTTGAGTGATGTCATCGAAGAACCATTTTTGGGTCTATCAAGAACCATTTCTGTTGTAGAAATCTGGAACTCTGTTCTGATTGGCTGCTCTGCACTTTGCGCTCATTTAAAAAGCTGTCCTATCTAAAACCTTTACTTACTCCACCTGAAGCTCTTCAGACTAAATGGGCGGTACTAAGCTGCTTCATCGATCACAAAAACACTAATTGTGTACTTTCCATATATGGTCTGGGGAGGGAATTATTAATTATATAATAATCATTATTTCAGATAACTAAGGATTTTATGGGCCCTTTAAAGTTAAAGTAAATATGTAAATATACATACATACATACATACATACATATATATATATATATATATATATATATATATATATATATATATATATATATATATATAAAAAATTTTTTTTTTGGACCATATTGAAGATACATTTTTAAACATAATTCTAATACTTTCATGTATTTTTCTAAAAAAGATTCCCTTCAGATGCTATTTTTAATAGTTTATAATATTTAAAATTAATATTATTATTTATATTACTTTTCAGATGAGATTAGTTTTACATGGGGAGGTGGAGTAATGAAATTCTACTACAGGGTGTCTATAAAATTCATGACCGATTCGCACGATGAGAAAGCTCTGCATAAACGACGTGATGATAAACAAATCTTAAAACTTAAATTAAGCATTTTGTTTAATAAACATGTTTATTAAACAAAATGACTTACCTAAGCTGCCAGAAGTGGTGTGCCTTTAAGGAGCCCTTCGGCTCGTCTTCTGGATTTGACTGAAGTTTCACCATAAACTTAAACGACCTAAAGTATCTGTGCATGACGGAAATAAATGCCTCCATACTTTAAGAAAAAACGGGAAAAATTAATTTTCCACAGGAAATGACGGAATATTCACCCAGGTCTAACCTAACATGAGGATGTTTTTACAGCTCTAAAGCTAAAAGGTGCCTGAAGTTTGCTGGTAATAATTACATTACCCACCTCCTCATGTACAAGTCATCCAATCTGAAAAGGGCTTTAAAGGAGAATTCCACACATTTTTGGACATTTCGGTTTAATTTGGTATAATCTGGACATGAACTAGACGTCCAGATGTCTAAATTGTTTAAGGTAACTCCAAAAGAGACTTGATAGACAGTTAAGACTTTATGTGGTCATGAATATGCTGTCTAATATCTCAGACATTGCCTTACAATCGTTTCACAAAACATGTTTGTCCATGCAGTGGAGAGACGCTTGCTACATATATGTAGATTAGTGGTGTCAATCAATTAAAAAGTTTCATCATATTAATTACAGCAATATTCTGTGATTAATTATGATTAATCACAAGTTAAAATGTTAGCTTGCACAATTTATTTGAATAACAAATAAATGCGTGCCTAACAAAATGACTTGAGGATTTTTCTTATATATAATTTATGAACTTTAGTCTCAAACATAATAAAGCTTGGACACAGAGGCTGTTTCAACAACAGTCATATATATTTATATGGATATAACAGTATATATATATATATATATATATATATATATATATATATATATATATATATAACAGTTATATAACAGTATATATATATGTATTTATTATTATTATTATATATTTTTTTACATTTATTTATTTATTTATTTATTTATTAGCACTGGTTTACCTTCATGCACATTACATTGAAAACTCAGACGACATGTTTATGCTCACTGGTGTTTTGGGTAGCGAAGGAGACGGCTTTATTTACATTGTCGATGCAAATTAGTTCCCATGTGATGGTTGTTTCACATCACCACTGTAAAGGAGGGAAGTTTCTGTCTAATGAATCATTTCACAACAAACCACTCTGAATCTCAACCGCTGAATTATGCAGATATGAAATCCCCTTTTAACAGGGCAGCCTTGGCCTGTTTGCAAGGACAAGGTGTTGAAAAGTGAGAAAACCCTCTTTTCATTTGCTTTCTCTTTCCAGGCTGCGTTTGTTGTTTTGAACTTTGTGTCCTATTAGCGGCTCAATTGCTGTGATTATTTTTGTCCGATGCCGACGTTTTTTTTGTTGTTGTTTTTTTTCTTTTCTTGGTTTACGACGGCTAATTTAATTTCCAATTTAGTGTGCGTGTGCGTGTGCGTGTGTGAAGATTTAACCTAGCTCTCGACTGCAAACTCCATTTACATATAGATAGCTCATCCGTTCTGTGCAGCACATAATGGAGGAACCCTGTGATTTTTCCTTCTTCAGTGTTTTGCTTGGAAATTGTTTTGCAAAGAGGAATTAACAAGGCCCATTTAGCACTTTAACATGTCTATTTAGTCACAGTTAACTGAGCAACCAGGGGGGGGGACTTTATGAATTAACATATGCTAACACAGGCTCTCATTAGCTTAGCTTCCCTTTAGCCCAATGAGTCATTGCCAAGTCTCCTAGCTAAATGTGGAGCAGCCATGTTGGTGCTATTTGTAATTAACTCACCATCAAGGTCTCTCACCACTTGGCCGATTTCATGATCCCTGCGTGATATTCCCCCCAAGAGCATGTTGTCAGGCCTTTGCTCTTTGATGTATCGATCCGGGCCTTTTGTTCAAAGGCCTGACCTTTCTGAAGTGGCCCTTTCTGCAATGATAATTCGGTTTTAGCGGATTCAGCAGCTGGTCGAACACTCCGCCGCTGCTCCCCTGTCTTCTTCGGGCCAGACATGGCCGCCAATCTGTGTCAAAAATGGACTGAGCTGGCTGCGCTTCTTGCCTTTCCATTAGAGTGGCTTCTGCCGGCCTTTGTCCAGAGCTGTCAGTCAGGCCTGTAGTTCTCCCCCTGGATGTCAGAAGATCTCGTTCTCTTTGCACGGCGGAGCGATCGAAGCCAGCGATTGATCGCCGATGCCACTGAATGAGCAGAACAAGAAATGACTGTTGTGAGTTATTAATGGCCATTTCCCTCAAACCACACTCATAACTAACTCTGTTAGTGCACTCACTAAACTTCACTCAGGGCTTACAGTGTGACCAAACGAGTAAATCACCTTATTTACTCTGGTACCTCAAGAATCACTGTAGCATTATCTACAAGCTACTTGATGTACAGTAATGAGCCAAACATCATGACCATCTGCTGAAAATTCTGTCAGTCCTGTGGTATCTGACTACGAGATGTCTGCAGCAGATCCTTTAAGTCCAGTACGTTGAGAGGTGAAGGCGCCGTGGGGCCAGACTTGTCCAACACTTTACTCCAGTAGTGAGATTTGGGAAATTTGGAGACCAGTGCAACGCCTTGAACTCATCAACGTGTTCCTTAAACCAGTCCAATACAATGTGTGCAGTGTGGCAGGGCTCATTGTCCTGCTAAAGCAGGCCTCTGCCATCAGGGATTACCCCAACCATGAAGGCTTTAGGTTTAACGATGTTTAGGTAGGTGGTACATGTCAGCCCATGACGTCCCTCATGAATGCCTGGATCCTGGATTTCCCAGCAGAACGTTGCTCAGGGCATCAAAGCCTTGTCCTACAAATCATGCAGTGAAGTCTGGAAAAAAAACAGCTCAGGCTGGTCAGGCTTGTTACAGTGATTGACCAGCTTAGCTCTTGACCAGCATAAGGTATGTTTTTGTAGGAGTTTGATGATGTAGCTGGTCTACAAGCATGATTGACCTGACCAGGCTAGACAACCAGTTGATTAAGCCTGAACATGACCAGCTTGACTTGAGCATGACCAACAAGACCAAGCTAAACAACCAGTATAACCAAGCTAGTTGACTGGCATGACTTGCTAGACCACACTGGTAGACCAGCGTGAACCAGCATGATCAAAATCGAATAGGACACTATGTTGGTCAAGAGCTGGTTAACCAAGATGTTTTCACCTTGATGACCAGCTTTTTCACCACCTTGCCCTCAGGGAGGACTGTGCTTGACTCCCTGACCAGCATAGACCATCTGAAACCAGCTACCAACAAAATGGTCTGTTAGTTAGCCATGGAGCTCCAGTTAATAACTAGTAAATGCTAGATTTGGGCCGCTAAGTTGTCTTTGCTAATTGGATGTGGCCTCGTAGCTTTGATATCAGGTGTGGGGTAGAAGCGTCCTAATCCTTAGCATTCAGGTTGTAGCATTTAGCAGAATTTAGGTATTCCGAAGGATGTCAAGGTCTTTGGAACCGCACGTTGAGCTTCATTTGCAGCGTCTGAGCTAATACTTTCAAAGTAAAAGCTCCCAGCCGCTAGACTCATCAGGCCATGCGCTTTCATTTGTCAAAGAGGGGTGCTAGCGTGGCGGTGGCTGTCAAAATATTTGATCAAGGTCGAGTGGAGGTTAGTGCGAGCTCCGGCTAATCAGCTTTACCTCCGGGAGTCTTTTCAGGACCACTTACAGCCCTCAGGAACTTGGCTCGGTGTTCCAGGCTGTGATTTGCCCCCTGCTGTACAGTCTCACTTCATCAATCCCCATACATCCCTGTGAATGCTGTATCATCATTACTAGTCTTATTATGAAGGCCTTCAGTGTGTGTTTTAACCCAGTCACGCTCTCGCTATTTGCCGTTTGGCTAGTCGGCGCGTTTGCGTGTGTGTGCTTGAGTGCACGCGAGTGTGTGATGAATGTCTTTTAGTATGTGATCTCGACAGTGTTTATTTTCCCTCATGTCTGTCTCCCTCCATGACTGTTGGCACATAACTTTGTGGGTGTGTGTGTTTGCACGTGTTCCGGCGAGCGTGTCAGTTCCTCCCATGCTTTTTCCTGGCTCTTTAATTACTGTCCGCTCATGCAGGGCCGGCTCAGGTGTGTGTAATTACGCTGGTAATAAGACTTGGAAAGACTCCACCTGCCTCTCATTGGGCATCCTGCCTGTCGCGCTCTCCCTCCCTCTCACTCTCTCTCTCTCGCTGTCTCGTTCTCCCTTGCGCTCTCTCTCGTCTGACAGGGAGGACACGCTTCATCACTTCACATCATGCAGTTATGAGCTAGCTTTCTGTCGAAGCACAAAGCTCTGAAGCTTCCCTTTTTTGTGTTTGTAAGCGCGCGCCATCGGCTTTCACAGTTTTGTTTATGCCGCAACACCCATTTCCAAGTAGATAAAAGGGGGGGAGGAAAGGCAACCGCATGGATTCATTATTTTCTACCACAGCTGGAAATATTCTCCTTTTTTGTCAATACTAAGTGATCATGTCAATAACAATGCCTGGTCACTCTCAGGGAGGACTGTGCTTGTAGCTCTGGGATTAGATTAGCACCCTTTCCTGTCTCCGTCTTCTTGTTTTTGCTGCTACTTGCAGCTTTCAGCTGTCGAGAGCTTGTACACCAAAGCCTCTGGAGGAAAGCACAACAGCATGGTAACTGCTGCTGGATTAAAATGGGCTTCATTTTGCACTGACGTGCTCTCAGTCCTCCTCACCCTGATTTTCCTGAGAAATACTATTGAGGCCGAGGCAAAACAGAGTCAAAAAACAATGTTGAGACAAGACAAAGCTGAGTCAAAACACTTGAGACCAAGACAAAATACTTTCTGTATCGAGAAAAGACCAAGTCAAAATACTCTCAAGACAAAGACTGAGACAAACGAGTCAAAGTACTGTAAAGACTGAGACAAGGCCAGGTCGAAATACCTAAAATATCTTTACAGAGACAAGACAGAGTCGAGATAATTTTGAAACCAAGACAGGCATGTGTCAAAACACTGTTGAGTCTGAGGCAAAACCAAGTCAAAGTACTGTGGAAAAAAAGACAAGGCAGAGTCTAAATAATGTCCATACCGAGACAAGGCTGAGTCAAAATAATCTCCATACTTAGACAAGTCAGGGTCAGAATAATGTCCATACTGAGACAAGGCAGAGTCAAAATAATGCCCATACTGAGACAAGGCAGGGTCAAAAATAATCTCCATACTGAGACAAGTCAGGGTCAGAATAATCTCCATACTGAGACAAGGCAGAGTCAAAATAATCTCCATACTGAGACAAGTCAGGGTCAGAATAATGTCCATACTGAGACAAGGCAGAGTCAAAATAATCTCCATACTGAGACAAGTCAGGGTCAGAATAATGTCCATACTGAGACAAGGCAGAGTCAAAATAATCTCCATACTGAGACAAGGCAGGGTCAAAATAATCTCCGTACTGAGACAAGTCAGGGTCAGAATAATCTCCATACTGAGACAAGGCAGAGTCAAAATAATCTCCATACTGAGACAAGGCAGGGTCAAAATAATCTCCATACTGAGACAAGGCAGAGTCAAAATAATCTCCGTACTGAGACAAGTCAGGGTCAGAATAATGTCCATACTGAGACAAGGCAGAGTCAAAATAATGCCCATACTGAGACAAGGCAGGGTCAAAATAATCTCCATACTGAGACAAGGCTGAGTCAAAATAATCTCCGTACTGAGACAAGTCAGGGTCAGAATAATGTCCATACTGAGACAAGGCAGAGTCAAAATAATGCCCATACTGAGACAAGGCAGGGTCAAAAATAATCTCCATACTGAGACAAGTCAGGGTCAGAATAATGTCCATACTGAGACAAGGCAGAGTCAAAATAATCTCCATACTGAGACAAGTCAGGGTCAGAATAATGTCCATACTGAGACAAGGCAGAGTCAAAATAATCTCCATACTGAGACAAGTCAGGGTCAGAATAATGTCCATACTGAGACAAGTCAGGGTCAAAATAATCTCCATACTGAGACAAGGCAGAGTCAAAATAATCTCCGTACTGAGACAAGTCAGGGTCAGAATAATGTCCATACTGAGACAAGGCAGAGTCAAAATAATGCCCATACTGAGACAAGTCAGGGTCAGAATAATGTCCATACTGAGACAAGGCTGAGTCAAAATAGTGTTGAGACTGAAAGAAGACAAAATACTGTGGAGGACAAGACAAAATACTAAAGACCAAGACAATATCAAGTTAAAATACTCTCAAGACGGAGACAAAGTATTATGGAAGGCAAGATTCAAAATAGTGTCCATACCAAAACAAGGCAGAATCAAGACAAACCTAAGTCCAAAACAAGGAAGTCTTAATAGTGTCTGTACCAAGACAGGGCCAAGTCAAAGTCATTTTCAGGCTGAAACAAGGCTGAGTCAGAAAACTGTTGAGACAGAGACAAGATCAAGTAAAAATACCAGTGAGACAGAGACAAGTCCAGGTCAAAACACTGCCAAAACTGAGTTAAAACTGGTATGCTTGTGATGTTCAGATACCGTTCTCCACTATAGACTCACTGAAAGCTCTAAGGCCCTTTGCAGAGGATGTACTGCACAGCACGGCTCTTATGATTCTTTTTTTAGCGTTGCTTTTAGCTCTGCTCTATTCTCTTTGCCGTTGTTGCCGACACGTACACATCTGCTTTAGTCGGAAACCGGCTCGCGCTCAGACTGATCCTAAACTGGACTGTAGTTCAGATGAGATTTGCTGTTTAAGCAGTGTTACACTAATACAGCAGTAGACAATGCTTAGCTCAGCTCCGAGCTTTCCTTAAAGACAGCCAAAAGCCCATAAGGGATTAATTTTTCTGCATGTTTTTTTGTTGTTTTTGTTTTTTACTCAGTATGTTTTACTTTTATTAACTTTGCAGTAGCTATAGTAGTGATTTAGTGCCTGCATTTCCAGAAAATGTCATTTTTCTGTCACTTTTTTTTATTAGAATTAATGAGAGCAATTGCACTGCCTGTTTTTCCCCCTAGTAAAAGTTTCGGGGCGTTCTCATGTATAGTTCATTTCAAATGAACCAAACTTGGAAAAGGAATCAGCTGCAACCGACCTCAGGGGACCGCTGAGATCTCAGACCACTTACTGTTGACACCACAACTCCTTTAGAACCCTTCTCTCTGCTCAGGAACACTGAGCAATCAGTAGTAACATCACAAGGCCCGGTACTGCAGGCTTGCAAACACATACGCAAAACCACACAATCCAGTCATGGCTCCGGCAGGAAGCAAGGCATGTGCTTGTTCAAGCTAGCGCGTCCCAACTCTGCTGGCACCGTCCCCATGTAATTATGAGCATGGGTGCCCGCCGGTGACAGATCACACGAAAGCCGGCCAGGAGAGAGCCGCCGCACCTGCACGTCTTTTTCAGCCCCCTGGCAGCCGCCACAGTCAAATAACGGTCAACTGTATCAAATCGGGGAGAGTACATTGTGAGCACGAGTGCTGCACAGCCAGGTGTGCTGACTCTGAGAGACGCTGCTGTTCTACGGCTTTGGAGACGTTTACTTCCTTTGCTGGAGGTGTTTCATCAGAGGCTGTTGCAGTTGCAAATGTGTAGACGTTTGCACAGGCCAAGTCAGGTGCACAGCTGAAGACAGTTACGGCTCGTTTGTTTATCTCTTCTGTGCGTATGCACACGTGGAAATGCCAAGTATATCAAAATATATGCCTCATTAATTAGTTAAGATGTTAACAAAGTCAGTTGGTGGGGTGTGATGTAAAATGTATACTGTGGGGGTTACATGAAGCAGACATCTAAGGCACAATTTAATGGTCAATGCACAATTATCAACATTTTGTATAAAGCTCAAACTGCATGGGTAAGTTCGTTGGAGCTTTTAGATAGTAGACATTTGTCCACATTAGTCCCTTGGTTCCTCTTATCACCACTGTAAAGGAATACCAGTTGGTAAGTTTCTCTACAATGAGCAATAGCAAGCAATAGCACATGAGAGTGGGTGTGTTATCGCGAAATACCGGCACAGCTGTGATGAAGCAGACACCAGCCGCTGGCGTGTGTTGTACAATGTTAAAAGTAAGAAGATCCTTGAGGAGCTTTGAGAGGTTCTTCAATTTAAACCTGTGGAGGAATCTCTTAAGGTGCTTTGTGGAACCTTCAGGAAACGTTTTTATAAGAAAACAAAAATCACATTAAAACATTTGGAATAAGTTTGCTTACATCTTAACCACCAGGTTATGCAGAAAAATTTGGAGCAAATGAAAATATATTCACCTTTACTATATTAATCGATACATCCCATTAGCGAAAGGCTGTTTACTGCTCATTTCATGTTCATCAAGCACTCACAAATTATGCATTGAGTTTTGATGCATCACTAGAGATTTACAAATGGGGGGCTAAGCCATCCAAGCCATGCCAATCCAAGCCATGATGTAGAGCAGCTCCAGTGGCGGGCCATGGAAACATCCAAGCCATGATGTAGAGCAGCTCCAGTGATGGGACATGGAAACATCCAAGCCATGATGTAGAGCAGCTCCAGTGATGGGACATGGAAACATCCAAGCCATGATGTAGAGTAGCTCCAGTGATGGGACATGGAAACATCCAAGCCATGATGTAGAGCAGCTCCAGTGATGGGACATGGAAACATCCAGGCCATGATGTAGAGTAGCTTCAGTGGCAGGGCCATGGAAACATCTATGCCATGATGTAGAGTAGCTCCAGTGATGGGACATGGAAACATCCAAGCCATGATGTAGAGCAGCTCCAGTGATGGGACATGGAAACATCCAGGCCATGATGTAGAGTAGCTTCAGTGGCAGGGCCATGGAAACATCTATGCCATGATGTAGAGTAGCTCCAGTGATGGGACATGGAAACATCCAAGCCATGATGTAGAGCAGCTCCAGTGATGGGACATGGAAACATCCAGGCCATGATGTAGAGCAGCTTCAGTGATGGGACATGGAAACATCCAAGCCATGATGTAGAGCAGCTCCAGTGATGGGACATGGAAACATCCAAGCCATGATGTAGAGTAGCTTCAGTGGCGGGCTAAAGAAACATCCAAGCCATGTCACAGTCACTGTATTCTTATGACCAGCATATGCATCAGTAACTACTACCTGATAACAGCTTTATTCATTTACATGAATATTTACAAGACTCTACAGGACACTTATTGCTGAGAGTGTGTAGTTTTAATAGCTGCCTATTGTAAGATCTTTTACACAGTACTGTACAATGTGCTAAATACAAGGACATACAGAATATTAGCATATATGATTTTTTCAGTTTTCCATAGCAGCCCTTCACCTTCGCATGAAATCAGACGAAACTGCCCTAGTTGTTTATAATCCCTGTGAATTTCTCAGGAGATCACACAGAGTGCTTCTATAAGTTGAAGCAGCGTAGCGTGCCATCCTCCACCACAAATCAGTTAGCATTTTAAGGTCTGATGAGCTCAGCGGAGAGGCGTTCACGTGCAGCCTGTCTCCACACTCTTTATCTCTCTTGCCCTCCCGCCGGTGCCAGTGCAGCTGATCTCCCAGTGTCTCTGCTCTTTAGCAGTGGCCCTTCAATCACGGCTGAGTGGCGTGCACTGATCGCACTTCCCAAATCGTGCTTCCTTTAATCCTCTCGACATGAGCTTTCCACTCAGCCCAGGCCTCAGGACATTTTATTTGTAGGGTATTCAATCATTCAAAACATTCGGCTAAATGACTCAGAGCCACGTTTTAGCGCATGCATGTCATATAGATTTGCTCATGGAAAAAAATACAAACAACAACAAAGGAGCTTCTAACTTGTTTTCAAAGTGCCCAAATAATCCCTATGTTTTTTTGAATTAAAGGTTTGATGTAGCATGTAAACACTGTTTCAGAGTTTCAGAATTCACTTCTAAGTTGTTTTTTCCCTTTTTTCTTTCAATTCAGTCTTGCCAATTAACCCACCCAGTGGCACTAGCCATTCTCCCGACACGGCGGGTAAGGGATTAACACGTTTCCTACAATACCTGCAAAGCCAGCCACCGCCTCTTTTCGAGCTGGTGCTGATGCAGCATTGTGGGCAACCAACAACCATTGGCCAACAACTAACATAAGGGGAGAGAGCACCATCTACCCTACTGGCAAAATGGCATGGCTCAAGCCTAAACAGCCTATTTACAGTGTGTTGTTTTTGTGATGTCACAAAAAGGAGGCCAGGCCCATGAGTCGTCGCCATTTGAGTCGTTCTGACATTTAATCTACTTTCCTCTGTAAATAACATGATGAATATGATAAATAACAGATGCACAAAATCTGTAGGATTTTAGATCATGGGGTGAGAACCATGGCCAAACCGTCAGCTTGCATCTCTTGAGGTAGATTTTGAGGTCTTGATCAAGATCATTATCCTGCTGTAGAAGCCATCTTCTTTTCATCTTCACCTTTTTCACAGATGGTGTAAATTACAATGTTCCATGTTTCTTGTGCCATTGGATGCAACACAACCCCAAAACATGATTGATGCATTCCCATGCATCACAGTTGGAGAGGTGTTCTTTTCATGAAATACTTCACCCTTTTTATGTATTCCTTTGTGGCTCCATGGCTGCTGGTTATTGGGACAAGCTTTGAGGTGTCTTTAGTAATTAGTAGACCACTCCCCAAACTTCTCCTCCTCAACCGTATATATAGACCGGCCCACTTGCTTGGAATCTGCTCAACCTCTAAGCTGCCCTGAACTCCAGCCCAAAAGCCCTCAGAATTCACCTCTGTGTTCCAGCTCCCTCTGGCATGATCGTTTCAAGCAAATAACATTTATTAATTTACATTACCTGGCCTTTCCCAATGATGAATATGAAAAAGCCATAGCTCTAACAAGTTAATTAGAGTCTGAGACTTTGGTTAAGGCTCTTTGAGAGTTTTGGGGATGCTCAGACTTCGGAATAGTGCGCAGATCATTTTTTCACCCTGAAATGGTGCAAAACAAAAAGAACACATTAATCGTCCCTCAGGCGTTGAGAAGAGTTTTTCATCTTTAACTTTATGTCTCATCTTCTATTCACTGAGCTTTTCACCATAACTGAAGTTTTGATCTAGAGTTGTGCATGCAACTGTATCTAATATACAGATATATAGTTTTTAGGTCATAAGTTTCCATTTTGTAGATATGAGGTTTTGTTCCGACTGCAATGATATAGGGCTAATGTTGGTGCCATATACATTAAACATGATCATATTAGGAAAACTGCTTTACTCTACTCTGTACCTTTTTTACTTTCTCCACAAAAGTTGGAGATTTATTATGGTTCACAGGGTGCAGGAAATAGATTCTGATCCCTTAAAAAAAAAAAAAAGTCCAATTGAAAGTAAAGCCTCAGTGTGCACATATTAAGTGCGAGGCTCAGAGAGGCTGGCTGAGGCAGAGAAAGCGATAGCGTTATTGGATTATGCAGCTTTTAACAGGCTGAGGGAGACACTAGGTGGCCTTGCCTTACAGGGTATGTAGTGTGTATGCGTGTGTGTATATATGTGTGCATGGAAGATAATTGCTGTGTGCTATAAATTAGCACAGTTAAAGCATGAAAGAATGTGTGGATAGAGGGGTACGAATATGGGCATTGAATGAAAGAGCAAACGACTGTCTCAGTAAAACCATACAAAGCTAAGCAAATTAGCCCGTATTGTTCATATTGTACAAAATCGGCAAAAACATGCATAGCAGCAGTGTGCTTATTTCATTTCCCACCAAGCTCTTCTGCTCTTATCTGAGAGTTGATATGCCTATCGGCATGTCCATTAACCTTCCTTCTATCTTCTGGTCACGAGTATAGAGCTTCTTCCTCACTACATCGCTTATAGATTACTGCTACTGAACTTTGCTTTTTTCTCCCCCCTCCTACACTGAGCTCATTCCCTTCATGTTCATTCTCTAAAGAGCTGCAGCCGGGGCTGATGAGGGCCACCCGGGTGAGATGGATTTCTCGCTGTCGTGAAATGAGGACCCCCTCGGCCCGGGCTGTTTGCTACGTGGTTAACATGCGTATGTATATTTCAGGCATGAGCTGAGGAGCTGATGAGTTAAAGGAAGAGTTTGGTGAAATATCAAAGGGAGGTGATTTATCGCTTTCCCCAGATGCAGTCGATCAGCCAAGACAAGTTTGAGATGTAATGTAAGCTTCTTTAGTGTTGCAAACAGATACTGGAATGAGAGTGTCACCAAACCTATCTGCCCCGATACATGCTCAAAAACATCACTCAGCCCAGTTAAAAGGCAGCCGGATCTTTAATTGTTTTACGCACAGGTTTAGAACACAGGGTTTTTTTTTTTAAATAATAATTTAATAATCATAAAAAAAAATAATGGATGCAAAATAATGCTAGTTAAATGGTGGGTTGGTCCTTCTGAGTAACGAGAACCACTTTAACCTGGTATCATTCAATGCCCTGCAGTCTACTTTAAAAGCGGAACAGTACTACAAATAGAAGTAAGATAATGCAGTGCTAATTTTAGCCTACATGTTCAAATAATATCTATCTATGACCTTTGCTATTTTTTTTACTTGTTTACATAGCTTTTATAAATTCTCAAAGCTAATCACTATACATTTTGAGCAAGAGCATTTACCGAGCTAAGATTGGTGACAGTCTAAGCACAGTGTTTGTTAGCATGGTTAGGCTAGCATCCCCGTTGTACAGCACAGAAGCATAAGTCAGATATTAAATATGTCTTTGTTGATTAACTGCATCTGAGGTGAGTGATAAATCATGTTCATTTGATTTTCCTTCAGACTTGTCCTTTAATGGCGGTGGCTGAGGATTTTCCCCTGTAAACCCTGTAAAAAATTTGACTTGGAAAAAGTCCAAACCACACTTTTATAAGTAAGACAAATTGTGTTATGATTTCTATTCACAGCTGAAAAAAAAAACTATTTAAATGTAAAAGTTTCAAGTGCAGCCTGTACAGAATGTAAATACATACAAAAACTACACACTCTCAGCAGTAAGTGTTATTCATGTAAATATTCATGTAATTGAATAATGCTGTTGTTAGTTAGTAGTTATTAACACATATGCTGGTCATAAGAATAAAGTGACTCCACGGCTTGGATGTTTCCATGGCCCGCCACTAAAGCTACTCTACATCATGGCTTGGATGTTTCTATGGCCCGCCACTGAAGCTACTCTACATCATGGCTTGGATGTTTCTATGGCCCGCCACCGAAGCTACTCTACATCATGGCTTGGATGTTTCCATGGCCCCCCACTGAAGCTACTCTACATCATGGCTTGGATGTTTCCATGGCCCGCCACTAAAGCTACTCTACATCATGGCTTGGATGTTTCCATGGCCCGCCACTAAAGCTACTCTACATCATGGCATGGATGTTTCCATGGCCCGCCACTGAAGCTACTCTACATCATGGCATGGATGTTTCCATGGCCCACCACTGAAGCTACTCTAGATCATGGCATGGATGTTTCCATGGCCCGCCACTGAAGCTACTCTAGATCATGGCATGGATGTTTCCATGGCCCGCCACTGAAGCTACTCTACATCATGGCTTGGATGTTTCCATGGCCCGCCACTAAAGCTACTCTACATCATGGCTTGGATGTTTCCATGGCCCGCCACTAAAGCTACTCTACATCATGGCATGGATGTTTCCATGGCCCGCCACTGAAGCTACTCTACATCATGGCATGGATGTTTCCATGGCCCGCCAGTGAAGCTACTCTAGATCATGGCATGGATGTTTCCATGTCCCTGCCACTGGAGCTACTCTACATTATGGCTTGGATGTTTCCATGGCCCGCCACTAAAGCTACTCTACATCATGGCATGGATGTTTCCATGGCCCGCCACTGAAGCTACTCTAGATCATGGCATGGATGTTTCCATGTCCCACCACTGAAGCTACTCTAGATCATGGCATGGATGTTTCCATGGCCCGCCACCGGAATGACTCTACTTTGCGGCTGGGACGTTCTGACAATGTCTTTACCTTGCTAAGTCTACGCCTAGACTAAAAACAATTTCCAATGGCAGTGCAAGTGTAGTTAAGACTATGCTTAATCTGTATCCGGTAACCCAGAATTCTTCATTTAGGCTACATTTATTTAGTCAATTTACATTACAGTGATGCACAATGTTGCTATTGCTTACATGAATCTTAAAGTATAGAAAAAGCCTAAAAAATACTTTAAAAGAAAAAAAGGTTTAGTTTTGCTCCAACTATTTGTATGAAAGTTTGATAAGGAGTGTTTCAGCTTGGGCAACCTAATGGATCAGATGCAATTAATGGCAGTTAATTAGCCAAACAGATATCATTAGCATATGTCATTCAAAATCACAAAAATAGGCTGGGATATGCCCTTTGTACACACTTTTTTTTTGGCACCCACGATCATTATATTGGCCCATTTAAGGTGACAGCAGACTGTGACCAGGCAACAGCCCGAGGTTGCCTCTAGGTCTTGTCTCACACTTGCTATCTCTGCTCTCCTGCTAACTGTTCGTTCTCCACTAAAGACTTTCACTTCCCACCCCTGGACATATGGACAGTGAGGCCAATAGGGCAGGGACAGAGAGAGAGAAAGAGAGTGAGACGGGTCCTTCTTTTCCTCTCACTCTGCCTGAGGCACAGATGTTCCACAGTGACAGACTTTTATCTGTAAGGCGTGACTGACCTCCCTGATCAGGAGCCTCTCGGCTAGCCTGCCTCTCCATGCCTGAGGAGAGAGAAAGGGTGCGAGTGTGAGCGAGGGTTGGGGTTGTGGGGAGGGCAGTTTTCCAGTGGGAGATGCTTCAGATGTGTGTGAATATATGTGTGTGTGTGTGGTGGCTGTCTGTCTTCACATATCCTTTTGTTCTCAGTCACTGCCATAGTGAGTCATTCGAAGGCAGTGTGGAGGAACTGACAAACAAAAACTGAGATGTCAGCTCCTTTACGCCATAAATATAGCTTATTCTACGTTCAGTCTACCATTGACTGTATAGTAGGCGGCTCTTTCTTCAAGGAAATGCTTCAGATGTATAAATGAGTAGCAGAGGCTGCTTTTTCAGACGAACTAATGAGCTAGCACTAATGGTACATCAATGGATAGTGGTGGGGATGTTTTGTCTCCAATGTAAGATCTTGTCCCCTCAGTAGACAATGTGCCAATATGTGATTTAGCAAAATATGTATATTGTCGCCTTTCTGTATGGAACTAATCACCCATTGATGGTCACCAGCAAAAGCCAGCATATGTTATGGGCACTGGTAGATTAATTACTAACAATAGAAGCTAATATGCTGATCACTGGCTAAAACAAGCTCTGGCCAGAACTAGCGATGGGCAGTAGGATAGTTTTGGATGATATTACAGAAGTAAAAATGTAAAATATTTGTAAAATAAAAACAAATGGCAAAGGATGAGTAGCAGAAGCTGCTTTTTCAGACGGCGCTAATGAGCTAGCAGTAATGTTACAACATTGGATGCTAATAAAGGTTTTGTCTTCAAAGCAAGGTGAAGATCTTCCTCAGTTTTTTTCTGTAATGAACTCATTGATGGTCTCCAGCAACAAACACTGTATGCTAGTCACTAGCAATAGAAGCTTATATGCCGATCACAGGCTAAAACCAGATTTAGCCATAATTAGCAGTGAGCTAAAGGCCTGCGATGTAGATGATGGGACTGAAAACACGTTTTATTGTTAAAAAAAAAATAACGGAAATAAATCGGTAGGTTTTCATGTTGGATGAGTAGCAGAGGCTGTCTTTTTAGATGAGCTAACATTAATGGCACACATTGATTGATTGTGAGGGCTTTTTGTTGATGATATGTTAAAGATATTGGTTTGGTCACCAGCAAAAATCAGCTTTTCTAAAAGACGTAGTCCAGTTGTATGGGTGACTAGTGGGGGTTGTTTTCTCAGATGAACTAATTAGCTAACACTAATGCTACAACATTGGATGCTGATAAACGTTTGTCTTCAACGTGAGATATTTTCTCCTTAGTGGACAATGTGCCAACATACTAGTTTCTCATGGATGTATATTGTTTCTTTTTTCTGTATGGAACTAATTACACATTAATTGTCTTCAGCAAAAAATGTATGTTTGTATGCTGTATGCTAACAGAAGAAGCTAATATGCTGATTGCCAGCCAAAACAGGCTTTGGCCAGGATTAGCAATAAGCTGTAGACTTGCTTTTTAGATGATAGGATTAAATACAAATTTTAAATAGAAATTTTACTGTTCAGAAAAAAAATAACTGAATGATAATTGGTAGGTTTTTATGTTGGGTGCATAGCAGAGGCTATAGACAATATACCAGGGATGTCAGAGATGTATATTGTAACCTTTTTCTGGATGGAACTAGCTGGCAAAGTCAGCAGATGTTGTGTTTTGAAAGCTGGTATGGTGGATATCCATCTAGCCAGTCAGTGCTGGCTGACCAACTCAACCAGCTCCAGACCAGCATAAACTAGAATAGACCAGCTTAGACTAGTGTGGAATTCATGCTAAGGGATAACCTGTTTTATGTGCTTTTATGTGGACTGAGCTTCACAGATGAAGTGAATTGAATTGCAGTCCTTGCTACCACTGAGCCAATTCATTGCACGGTTGATCAGTTGCCTCACTGCAAAGACCATCTATACATCATATTAATAGTATGTGTCACAGAGTGCGTACTGTTCTCACATCACCAGCATTTTCCTACTGGACTATTGTGTTCTTGATCTGCAACAGTTCCTTGGTGGTTCTTGCATTGAATGTTTGGCCCTATGGAAAAAAAAGAACTTGGCTTGCAACCTTTGTTATTTGAAGGCTCTTCAAACTTTGCACTCACTTATCAGTCACAAAAAAAAAACAAACCCTAGTTTTTTCTTATGCAGAAACAATTGTGAATTGATAGGTAACGTTTTTATTTCTTGAGGAGTCCCACAGGGTTCTATTTTAGGGCCTATGAAATTGATGCTAGTTTTGACAGCAATGCAGGGTTAATAGGTTCTTTAGGTAAGCAAAAGTGGTTCGTCTGTAGCATTGCATACCATAGAGAGTGTGCTATGTAGCCAGTGTAGGAATGAAAGGAAGGAAATGGATCTTGGTTGAAAATGCTACTGATTAGGTGGGTAATAAATAAATCCATAAATCCATAAATCCATAAATAAAAGCAGAGGTTCCAACAGGGATTCCTCAGACAAGCCCTAGGACTTCAAAGCTGATCTAAAGCTGTCTCTTATTCTTATTCAGGGTGAAGGGGTGAAGGAGGTAAAAACGGAGCAGGGGGTCATTCTTTCTTTTTATGGTTTCAGAAACCCCCCGGAGATATCTTCTCGCTCAAAAAACTAAAACTGCTACTCTTCTCAAGTGAAGTCTTAACATTTACTCCAAAGGGCAGGCCATAAACTATTAATAGACAGCTGTCCGTCTGGAAGCCAAGGCCGAAGAAGAACTTTTTTTTTTGGACCATATCCTCGTGTGGTGCATTACCCATGAGGACCATTCACTCTATAGCCGTCTCGGTGGGAGTCTATCTCCATCTTCCCCTGCTGACATGGTGGAGACGGTTGTTACGAGACTGTTTGGGAATATTGCAAAATGCAGCTAGCCGATTATCCATCGCTCCACCGAACGGAGCTATTTCATTCACAGCAGGAGAGAGTATGACACCTAAGGCAGAGTGAGAGGAGTAGAGCGACGGTGTTGGTTGGCGGCCAAGAAATGCTGCCTTTCCCAGAATATTGAGGGTTTATAGCGGCCTTGTGGTGTACGGCCGTGCGAAGATCACACCATGCCGTCTAGTCCTAATACACTAATCCTACACCTACTAACACTAATGGTTGTACTGATCATCATAATATGCCACCTGCCATTGCCTTCTTTAGGAATTCTAGTTGTTCCACTTCCATTCTTTTCTGGAGACTCACTTTCTGCAGAAATCTGCTGGACGATATTTCCACACCTCCAAAATTCCAAAAGTTGGGAGCATTTTCTGCTTCCCACATCCAAGCCCCCTGAAAGGATGTTGAGGTCTGGACTCTGGAATGGCCAATTCATTGGTTCCTTTCCTTAGCAAAGACTTCTTGATCATCTCCACATCCTTACAAATCCACAATGTTGAGACTGTCTTCTCACAGTGGAAGGACTGACAGAAACACTTTTGAACTGGAGCTTGATTTCTAAAAAAAAAAAGAACCCAGAAAGATTTGAGTGCTGCTTGTTTGACAGGAAGTGCTTTTGGTGGTCTACCAGATCTTACATATGCGTGGTCCCATTTGCTCTGCTCAGTTTTAAAGTTGTGTCATTTGTAATGTTCAAGATTCTTCTCACGACCCTCAAAACCCTTCATGGTCTGGCCCCTGTTTATCTTAGCAAGCTCTTCCACCCTCACTGTCCCCCTCGTACCTTCAGGTCCTCAAACAGCAGCTTGCTCACTGTCCCCTACGCAATGCTCGCCACTATCAGCGACGAATCCTGTGTGGTAGTGCTGTGGCACCAAAACTCCGTACTCCAGTCTCTTGGGACTGTTCTGCTATCTCTTCCTTTAAATGAAGACCTTCACCTGAAGACCTTTTTCTTTGAACAATGTTTCTGTTCCTATTCTGCCTCATTTTAACTTTGATTTCTTTCCTTTTTCTCTGGCTCTTTCTGCTGTAAAGCATTATCTTGTAAAGTGACCTTGGGATTGTGAAGGGTGCTATATGAATATAACTTTATTATTATGAAAGTACCTATTTTTCTTTGACTTGTCATTCTACTATGTAGAACATTTGCATTTTCTATAGAAGTAAGGGGACAGTTTGTAACTAATTCTGCAAATATTGTTAATATCGATCAAGGGTGGAGATGGATGCCACATTATGCCACACTTTTCAGGCAAGCTTGATAATGCATCATCATGCAGGACTTCTGTCATATACAGTGCAGTGTCTCTCAAGAAGAAATGTACTTTTTGGGATCAACCATATTGATGTGCCTTGAGAATTGTGAATTCTCAACTGCACTGTGGAGCTTAGAGTGTCATTAGCTGTGTTTGCTAGCTCTGCTGTGTTCTGACACCCACTGTACTGGGCTGAGTGATGGGCTGTCGAGAGGTAGAGCGGGTTAGTAAGGACAAAATTCTTTAAAAAAGTGCTTCCCCCACGATGCAGATTTGCTCGGAAAACCGAGCAGATTGCTGCCCGGGCTTTTGCAGCTGTGTGCGAGGTCCGTATTGCCATCCAGTGGTTGAATGAGGAACTGCAGGGTCATGTGAGGGTCCTGCAGGGTCACACAATGCTGCAGCAACCCAAAAACATGGATCATACATGATGTGACCAGCTCTCTGGATCTATTGGCCAGAAATATTGGCCGGTCCTTGTGTAAACAAGTGTAAATAAATGAACAATTAAAAAAATAAAAGATAAGCTGATTGAAAACTGCCAACAGAAGGTGCATGATGAATCACTTCATAACTTTTTAATATGTTTCACTGATGCTATTGATTGATTGACACTGTAATAGCAAGCAGAGCCAGATGAGGTTCTCTGAGATTGTGTCAGAATTGTATTTTGCAGTTGTTTAACCCAATCAGAGTTTGCTTGTTATAGTACAGGGAGATCAGGATAGATATGGAGAAAGGAGGCTTTGTTCATTCAATGCCTCACATCTGTGCATTCTTCAACTCTCTCTTAGTCGCATTCTCCTTTGCGTAGCGTCGGATTGCCATTGTTCAGTTGGGTTTTCTTGCAGATGTCGGGGGTTAAAGCGGCAAAGGATTCTGAACAACGTCCTGCCTTGTTGCTGACAGATCCTTGCTGTAGTCTCTGTGATCACTGAAGTCTTTAGAGAGCTAGCCAAGCTAGGTGGTCTAAAATGGAGGCTGTTCTGTTTTAACTCAACAAGATCAAATGCACTTCCCTTGAATCAGGTTTTCTCATAAATTATAAATGATTTCTAAATATTATTAATATTAAAATAAATCTGCACTAGAGTCTACTATAACTATACATTTTCCAGATCTTACTGTTTATGAACAAGCTCAGAGTAGCAGGATAAGGCTTAATTAATTGGCTAGTACAATACAAACCCATTTCATTCATTTCATTCTTAGAGTCATGTGATTTTGATCCGATCTATGTGTTTGTATAAACAATTAATAAATAATCCAGACACACAGTTTAGAATAATAAGTACTGCTGATTAGTCTGTTCAGTAAAATCCCTGTATTTTTAGTTGCAGTTTCTATAAAGAGACATTCAGGACTGATTAGACTTAAAATCACTGTTTTATAGTGTGTTTAATGTCTTATAATCCAGTCTGACCCACCTTCCTGACCAATCAGCTCCCAACTCAACACAACACTGCAGTCAGGTCATATCCTGTTGTTGTTGGTCTACTGGTGTTTAATAACTGTTTAAGTGGGTGAATGTGAGTCTGTGATTTGGGCTGCGGTTCTCCTGCTGGTAAAACAGACCATTTCAGTGAGAAATAAAGAGAAAAGGGGTCAGATATTAGGGCCCGTTTTCATATTCCACCACAAAATAGCTCCACACTGCAGACTCTCAACTCCTTTATTTACCTTCTGAGAACGTCCGCACTGCTGCTGCCGCCGGCTGGGCTATAGTGTCCATTAATGGCTCCTTGAGGACACCAGATGTCATACTAAACACACAATGGTTAAAACAAAGACTCAGAACTGGACTGGGATTAAAATAGCTGATACCCGATACATGAAAATATGCCTGGATCGGCCCTGATCCTGATCCACCAGATCAGATAGGGACATCCCTAATAATTACCAGCTACCAGGATTCAAATAAATAAAATAATTTGGGTGTAAATTCTGTGACTTTAGCTCACAAGTCAGTAATCAAAACCAATACAATTTATTTATTTATTATTTTTGGAAAAATGTCAACTTAATTGCTGTCAAATTTCACAGCGGATTTCGCTACAGGAATACAATAAGATGATGTGACAAATTGTGACAGATTTCCTGTCTATGTGCATGTGGCTCAAAAAATTCTAACAAAGTAAAGCATGATGGATGAAATTTATGTCACTTTTTGTTAAGCTAGAAGTGTTGTCACTGAATGTCAGTTAACAGTGGTGTCCGTTATTATGAAGCTGAATACCAAGCCAACCCAGCTTTCTGGTTTTCATAGTGAAAAGGAATATAATTTTTCCCTATTCTTTTCTAAGTCTTGCATGTTTATTTTATATGAGTCAGCTATGTTGATATTGGGCCGCATTTCCAGCAGCTAATAAAACTAGAACTAAAAACTGAGTCATTATAGAGGCACGGCGTGCAATACAAAGCAATGCAATACATGGTCGCTCTTACCTTTTTAGACCACAGTTGCTGAAACTCCCTATTAGTTAGCATGTGAAAGCCTCAAACAATGGCGAACCACAAGGTGCCGAAATGATTTTTATGCATTACATTTTATCGCCAAACTGCTGGAATCTGAGCTGGGGAATTGGCAGAAACACTAATTTCCTCAAGCAACGCCTGCACAGCAGAATAACCCAGAATGGCTGATGCTGTCTCTCTGTTTTCGAATCAGTGTGTTTCATTTAAAGATGAAGTGAACAAGGATGTGTGATTTATGCAAAAAAAAAAAAAAAAAAAAGTAATTATTTGTTTTCCTCTTTTCATTCCCACAGATGGACCGTGTCATATTTTGTGTCTTCCTGGAGACGGATTATGAAATTTACAAGAAGCAGATGTCAGAAATCTTTCCTTCAGGTACCGTTTCTGCATGCTTGCTGCTGACCTTGCTTGTCATTGCGCCATTTTGCACTCCGAAGATTAACACCGTGTCTGGCTTGATTTGAAATGCACAGCACAAGCTCATTAAGCATTGAAATATGAAGAACTAAGCAGAGAACTCTCACACTTGCACTTGCATAGCTACTGTAGTCACGCAGCCGACATACCCCCGCAGCTGTGTTTAAAATGAAATGTGACTTTTTCGCGTTAACATACGCTGAGGGCTGCTTAGGTCTGAAGTGTTTGGAACGAAAGAAAATCAGACACTGCAATTTACCAAGTAGTTCTAGTGAGTAATTCTAGTGTGTTGTTAGATTGTAAGAAGTGCTAATAAATGTTAAGAAGCTTTGGGCCATCTAGCAGTTAACGTCTTGGCAGTGATGCAGGGCAAATAACTTGCATAATTGACTAGTAGGGAGAGCCTGGTTGGAGGTGCTAGGTTGATGTATAGATTTAAGTTTATTTGTTAGAAGTGCAGACATTAACATATTTATGTTCTACAAGTGAAATGTAAAACATGTATCATAAAATTAATGGGCCACTTATTTAACCTTGAGGAACGCCATACATTACAAGAGGCAGGGATGAAAATAATTCAAAAATGAGTATCTGATTTGCTGCCGACTTTCCTTTACTTGTTGTTGTTGTTGTGCAATTTTATGCTGAGCATGTTAACAAGTGTCAACCTTGATTTAAAATGCATAAAAATGCTAATTAAGTAGAACTCTCACACATACAAACTGTAGTCACACACCTGACATTGTGTATTTATACCCTCACAGCTGTGCTGAAGCAAAATGTGACTTTTTAGTACTAGCACTCTATGAGGGCTGTTCTAGTCTAGCTGGTTTGCGACGAAAGACAATCAGGCACCGTAATTTGCCACGCAATTCTAGTGAGCAGCTTAAGTTGTGAAATTGTAGGAAGTGCTAATAAACTTAAAGATGTTGTGGGATATCTAACACTTTATATCTTAACATGATTGCAGTGTAATTAACTTAAGGGGAGCCTAAGCTGCTAGATTAACAAACAGATGTAAATTTAGTTGGGTGCAGGAATTGAATTGTGTGTTTTACAAGGGATGTGTAAGGCATGTCTCGTAAAAATAAGGGGCTGGGTATTTAACCTTGGGGGACACCATGCATCGCAAGAGCCAGGAATGAGAGAAACTCTTAAAAAATTATGATTTTCTCCATGGCTAACCTTGCTTTACTGTATTTCATGCTGAAAATATTAACACGGTGAAAACCTTGAAACTGATGTGGTAAATTGTATTCAAGTATTCATATATAAAACTCACATACATACGGTAGTCACACACCTGACATTATGTATTTAAACCTTTAAAACAGCTGTGAAAAATATTTAAACACAGTATCTTGCAAATTGTAAAAGTTGTAATGTGTGATTAAATAAGATTAAATCATTGGATCATTATTTTTTGGAATAAATGTTAATAAAAAAATATAATGCGAATTTTCAAAATCAAAACAACACTCACAACACATCAGTGCTAAAAGTCATATTTTGGCTAAACACAGCTGCATTTTCCTCAAAGACTGATTTGAAATGGTGTATGGATTGAATAATTGGCCCATTCTTTTTAAAAAATGAATAAATGTTACTAATAAAACAATATTTCACTGCTAATATTCAAAATCAAAACAACATTCACAGCATATCAGTGCTAAAAATCACAGCGGTTTTAAAGGTTTAAAAACATAATGTCAGGTGTGTGACTACCGTATGTGAGTTTTATATTTCAATACTTTAGTACAGCTTAGCCAAAATATGACTTTTAGCACTGATATGTTGTGAGAGTTGTTTTGATTTTAAATATTAGCAGTGAAATATTGTTTTATTATTAACATTTATTCATTTATTAAAAAGAATGGGCCACTTTTTCAATCCATATACCATTTCAAATCAGTCTTTGAGGAAAATGCAGCTGTGTTTAGCCATTATATGACTTTTATATATATATGACTTTTAGCTAGATATATGACTGATGTCTTGTTTTGATTTTGAAATTTTGCAGTAATTTTGTTTTTATTAACATTTATTCTAAAAAATAATGGTCCATTGATTTAATCTTATTTAATCACACTTTTCAACTTTTACAATTTGCAAGATAATAATTTTATTTTTTTTTTTCCTGTGAGTGTTACTGTTATGTTGTGTTCAAGGCCTAGACTGCCAGGACTGAGTAGACAAAAAAAAAATCACATTGGCCTCTGCATCTCCTGAAACACCTTAGCACATGAGGTTAACAGGTGTGGTGGTGGTGGAGAAGCGAGCGCTGTGGCTGATAATATTTCACAGTACCTCTCTCCCAGTCTGAAGCTCCAGATATGGAGTGGGCCTTTGATTCTGTCATCACCCGCAGTGATCCAAAACCAGGTGGAGACCTCAATTGGAAGCCCAGATGTAGGTGCTGCAGACCCACACCTTGTCAGTGACTTTACAGCGTCTCACACCTCCACGTGTCTGGTTTTCATTTGATTGACTTCTTGACTTTGTTGCGTTGGGTGATAAAGCTCAGCGGCTAGCTTTGGTCTCTCTCTCTCTCTCTTTCTCACACACAGTGCTTTCTCTTTCTATATCTTTCTCTACCTCGTCTCCTGCGTCTCCATGGACCCCATGTCTCCTCCCGAGACAAAGCATCATCCAGTTCCCATAAGCCCTCTCCCCGTTTTGCAGCGATGCACCGTTTCTGTCTGTAAAGGGCATAGCTCTCACAGGAAGGCCCTTTGCTGCTATTCCTCAGCCTCCCTTGACGATAAACAGACACATTATTTCAGTGCAGACTGCTTTGTAGCCCCTGTTAGCCCTTCCCTAGTGTCCCCCTCTCAGACAGAGACTAGAGCACGTTCTGCCTCCATGATGAGGCCCTACGGAAACCTTGAGCCGAGGAGCTCCTCACGCGGGGCACCGGGAGGATCGTATTATCCACTCATGCCTCCCCAGTGTGTGCGTACACGTGCCCGTGTATGCAAACACACAGATGTGCTCACGTACACACACACACACACACACACATTCCCTTCCTCTTTGCCTCTTTCGCTCTTTCCCCCAGGCCCTGCTGAAAGATGACAGCCACTAGAGAATCTCTGATTATATCGGGGCACCAGGCCCGTCGCTTTGCGTTAGGACTGGGAGATGAGACGGAGGGGGTCATCGCTCTCTCCATAATCACTCTCTGAGATTACAACCATGCCACCTAGAAGCACACAAGCACCTCACCAGCACACAAATGAGCTCATGTGCGAAAAAGGTCTTTCCCTTGGCCAACCGCAAACAAGACAACCTATCTGTGGACTGTCTTACAGAGCACCAAATCAAGCCCAGACAAGTCAAGCTCCATTCCACATCTATTTGGAGATAAATGTAGGGGGTCTTGGAAAGGTTTTGTGGGCTGTTTCCCAAAACCAAATTAGGCCTAAGCTTGGAGCTGCAGTGGTCAGTCTTTATTGGCTATGTAATGCAATCTAGGAATCTGCAACTAGATGTCATCCATGTATGAGTGCTGTTTTTGGTCCTATACAGCCCGAATGGGCTGGTTTGAGTATTTGTAGAACTGCTGATCCCCTCAGATTTTCAGCACAACAGTTTCTAGCAGAGCAGAACAGGGCAGTGAAGAAAAAACATCCAATGAGTGGAAGTTTTGCCGACGGAGACGCCTCATTGATGAGCGAGGTCAACAGAGAATGGCCACACTGGTTCAAGCTGACAGAAAGGCTGCAGTAACTCCGATAAGCACTCAGCATCTCAGAATACACGAGGAAGCTGACGCTGCAGTGGCTCAAACCTGGACAGCTGTTGACTGAAGAAATGCAGCCTGTTTTGATGTATTTCGATTTCTGCCGAGGGCACACAGATGGACGGTCAGAATTTGGAACAAGCAGCACGAACCCATGGGCCTTACCTGCCTTGGATCAACAGTCCAGGCTGGTGGAGGTGGTTTGGTGGTGTAGGGAATGTTTCCTTGCCACACTATGGACTGTTAATACCAATCACCAATCGCTTGAATGCCACAGCCTGTTTGGATATTGTTGCTGACCATGCACATCCTTTCGTTTACCCATCTTTTAATGGCTACTTCCAGCATGATGATGCATGCACCAAGATCTCGACACACCCAGCCCTTAGAAGGACACTCGTAGTGCACAGATGAGCCAGATGTAGTGCTAAAAGTATTTCCCAAGGACTCCCAAGGCAGCAGAGCAGGAACTGAACCCAGTTCATGGGGTGCTAGCTCAATGGCAATAGGTGGTGTTATCCATTGTGCCACACCAACCACCTGTTCACTGTTAATCGGTTGCCTCACTGGATCTGAATTCAGTAGAACTCCTTTGGGATGTGGAAGGATGGGAGATTGGTAGTTGGAAGATGCTCCTGAAAAATTTACAGGAACTGTGAGAGATCCTGTGAGCATGGGCCAGAATCTCAAATTATTTTTCCTAGCATCGTCCATGAAGAGACCTTTCCATGAAGAATTGAGGCAGTTTAAGAGGAAAGGGAGGTCCTACACAGTATCAATACAGTGTATCTAATAAAGTACTCCATACCACTGAACTGCATACTGATGTTTAAAAGTTAATGAGGGTCTGTGATGCCACTTTTGTGAGAAAAGCTATCATACAAGAGCATGCAAATGAGATTAAAATGGAATCAAACTGAGGTGAAGTGGCATAGCGAACATGGCGAACAAAGCCAATAGCGTTGTTATTAAAGAAGCAGGTGGTAGAGGTGAAAGGTTTGAGAGATTAAAAAAGGGGAGAGCTCATTAAGTGTAAATGGCATAGTGGCAGGGGCAAGGTCAGTGGTGTTAATTGCGACCCCCTGGGTGATTAATGTTCTTCGTCTGCAGTGTGGAGACATCTTGGAGCTGTGCTCGCTGAACGTTCATGCTCGGTCAAGTCTCTGGTCTTGATTCCACTTCTATCGTGCTCTCCAGAAAACCAATAGTTTTTGCTCTATTAAGCCCCTACAATTACAGCCCCCTGTTCCTTACTAATGTGAGCTTCTCTTTGGACCACACTTCTCCTGGTGAAGAGGCTGGTAATTGGCTAATATACTGAAAGTCAAGAGCGCTAGCTATTTCACTGCGAAAAGCATACTGGCCTATCATCATCGTACGCACTGTTAAACAGACTGCTCCATTCACATTGGCACCTGCATCGGTCCGCGGTGACATCGCCTCTTTCTCAGCATATGAGATATTGATTGAATCAGGAGCTGCGAGTGGAGACACTGTTCTGGAGCAGCATCATTAACATGGGGATGGTACTCTGAAATATTACTTCAGAGCTGAGATCTTGGGTGAGAAAGACAGACATAATAGGACCGATTTAGCTCCAGTGGTGTTGCTGACAGTGCCTGCTGTATTAAAAAAAAAAAAAAAAAAAAAAAAAAAAACCTTGCGAAAATAACAAGGCCTTGAAAGCCCCATCCCAACACCTCATCATCATCACCCTGGGAACCGGGGAGCCAGAAGCAGCTGCAGCTCATTTAGACTGAGTTGTATAGGTCTGGTCATATTTTTGAGAGCGCAGCCTTTCACGCTTAGTTCTGCGTGACTGTCACTGTTGCTTTCCTTCTCTTTGTCTGTGCCACACTCTCATTTCCCTCTCTCCCCAAGTGATATCTCTCGCATTATCATCCTGGAGTCCATTTTCTTTGGCTACTTTTGATGGGAATTGAAGATGCAGTTGTCGGCCTTACTTTGTAATGAAGCCAGGTTTGGTCATTAAGATAAGAACCTCGGCTGATGAAGCGTTGGTTTATTTGTTTTGACTGAATGCCCAAATCACTATGGTTGCATGTAGCAAATCAGTAAAATCTATTTTATTTATTATGATTTATATATTTTTTCTTCTTCTTTTTTGCCGGAGATGGCAACACTGTCCCCACTCCACATTGTTTGGTATGATTGCCTGACTCGAATACCCTGCATGAGGTACCACAGCAACACCCTAGGATATCATAGCAGCTGCCAAACAACCACCTAGCAACATCTCTAACAAACAATAACCACCAACACATTGGGTACACGCAGTCAACCACATAGGGTACCACAGCAATCACTTGACAATATCATAACAACCACCTGGGATAATACACCTGATAGGTCTAGCAATGACCTTTCAAGACTATAGCACCCATCTAGCAACCACCTATCAGTAGCACAACAGCTACGAGCAACAGCTTAGCCATAACACCATAGCAACCGACTAGCAGAAAAACACCCTGTGGTCACCCTGGTAATGTAAAGGTGGGCACCACTTAAAGTGTGCAATTTCTATTTCAGTTTATTTTTTAATGGGTTGTCAATTAGTTGGATATAGTAACAATACAATACAGTTGTGCGCATTTTAGATATATAAAATTTCAATTATGTAAATTTCGGTCAGTTATTTTAGTCATTTTTATAGTGCATTCACTTACTTTGCATTAATATCCATTTAATTCCATTAATCATAAACAGACCTTTTACAGAACACTATTTATGTATTTATTTATTTATTATTATGGGACTGGATGTACCCAGAGCACTTTGTGGAAAGCTTTTCATCAAAACTGAAATCAGCGAAACCTTTATAGATGATGTCGTTTAAAAGAAATTGTGATGAAGAATGTGCGTTATTGCTTAGCACTGTGTACTGAACACAATCCTCAGGATGTCCGCATGCGTTTCATTGCCACAGTCATATTCCAGGAAAAGCATAATACCAAAATTTGATATATTACAATATTACAAAAGTGACAATGTGATAAATGTGGTGCCCAGTCAAATATGGGGAAAGCAGAAATTAACTAATTACATTTACATTTAAAAGCTGTGCGGAAAATTAATGAGGCTTCAGATCAGGTTAAATCACAAGATTAAACTAGAAGATCTCTAAGATTAGAACAGTGTTCATTTGTATTGACTGTGTTGACAGCATGTTGTTGTGAATGATGGAGGTGATGTGATGGTTGTGTATTAATAAGCATTGCTGTATTGTATCTCTATTGTTCTCTAAATAATATTTGTCTTTATTTTTTTTCTTTGTTTTCATATTTTAATATTTTCTAGGGAATCTTTTTTCTTAAGGAAGAATGCGATATGAATGATTGTGCATCTGTCTTAAGTCACAGTGATGCAAATATACTAGTAATGGTAGTATACTAGTAAGGGTACCATAGCAGCCACTTGGAATACTAAAGAAACTAAAATAGCAACCATTCAGAACACCTTAGAAACTGCTTGAAGTACCATAGCGACCACCCTATCAAAAAACAGCTTAGCAACACTGTGCCACCCACTTAACCTTAGCAATACCATTGTATGCACCTTGCCACCATCCATCTGAGCAACCACCTGAAATTAACTTAGGTCTTGGTCATGGCTAGGCTCCATGTCAGAATCAGACTAACAACTAAAGACTAGCATTTGATATGTGTTTGTTTTTTTTTTACATTTGTCTCAGCCCATACTTGAAGTACACTAGCGACCACCCTAGAAACCACTATGAGACACTTTTGGCAACACCATAGCACCCACTTAACATTAGCAACCACCTGGTCACCATCTCAGCAACACCATAGCACCAGGAAAGTGACATCTTAGGATCTCGGTCTTGGCTAGACTCCAGGTCAAAATCAGACTAGCAATTAAAGACTAGCATTAGATACCTGATACATGATACCTGATACCTTTTTACCTTTTGTCCAAGTCCATACTTAGTCCCTAAATGGACCTTGTGATACAAATATACTTGTAACACTCAACCTTTCACATAGGGTACCATAGCAACCCCTTTGGAATACCATAGAAACTGCAACCACTCAGAACACCTTACCAATGCCATAGCACCTAATTAACCTTAGCAACCACCTGGAATACCACAGGACGTGCCATAGCAACCTCCTAGAAAACCATAGCAACCACCTAGCCACCATCTGAAAACATCATAGCACCAAGATAGCAATATAACATGAAGATCTTCGCAACAACCTAAAATTAGCTTAGGGTCTAGGTAATTGCTAGCATTTCAGACTAGGAAGTCTAGGATTAGATAGGTTTTTTTTTTTAAACAATACCATATAAACTGCCATAGCAACCACCCGAAATGAGCTCATTAGCGGTCATGGTTAGGCTCCTCAAATGGGCCGTGTATGAAGAAACCGATCGTGGGCATAAAAGACGTTTTCATACAGGAAACTCTTCACATTGTCTGAGTCAGTCGTTTTTGAAGATTCTCGTAAAATTGATGAATTAAATCGAGACAGATTCATGTCTTTTGTTCTGGTAATAGCTACAAAACAAACCCCAATTCGGAAAAGCATCTAATTTCACTACATGAGTCAAGTTCTCGTAATTGTTTGAAACCAACCAATATGTCTTCATGATTAAACCCATCCGAATCCCTACAGCGGAGCCAGGTGAGGAAAAGCCGCTTTTTCATAGAAACTGATAGAATTCTTACAGAGAGACAAAAGCTCTTTGAGGAACTGTCAGTTTTCGGGAACATTGCAGCAGCCCTGTCAACACCACTTAACTGTGCTCGCATCCCTGACGTCCATTACTGCCGGCTTCCATCTCCCAAACACTAACGTCTAAAAAAAGGGTGAATATGACTTCCATTGTGCGGAAGCTAGGTGGATGCTACTGTGGGCTCTAAGGCATTGCATGGAACACTGTACAATTACATTGTGTAAAAACTAAAGGCATGCAAATTTCGAAGCAGGAGAAAGAACTCTAATTAGAACTTCAGGGAGCTGGAAGTCCAGGTAATTCAGCTGGGTTGTACTGTTCTGTCAATGTAATTGGTGTTTCTGCTAAATCCAGGTTGGGATATAGTCGCTCTCATTTGCAGAGAAGTAGAATAGGAAGGTACAGTATGAGCAAGTTTGTAGTCAGGAAGGGTTGATTTACCATCAACACACAGATGTGCAAATGCACACGCACATGCACTTGTTTAGTCCCTGTAGATAACTATGCTAACCTATAACTGTGCTAACCTATTAGCACCATGCCGTGAGAGGGGTATAGAGCCCACAGCATTGAACTGTGACCTGTTCTCTGGAATGATGATGGTGCTCCATCCAGTACTTTTGGGATAAGTTGGGAAGTTGGGAATGAGGCAGAGTGGTAATAATCCAACGTCCTGACCTCCCTAATGCTCTTGTTGCTGAATGCTATCAAACCCTAGTAAAAAAAAAATCTAGTAGAAGGCCTTACTTCCCTTGACAGTAGAGACAGTTACTCCAGGACTGTAGGCCTGTCACACCTTGGGTGGACCTTTGTAGTCGAATGGAGGTCTCATTAGCAAACGACATGTTGCTTAGAACCAATCACAGTCAGGGGGCGGTCTCAGAGCAAGCAATGTGGTGATTAGAGCCAGTTTCTGTCAAGGGCAAGGTCTAGAACAAGTTATGTTGAAAGGTGTTGATCGATAGTGTTAGTGATTTAAAGCAATCACAGTCATGTGACAAATGTGACAAATGTGTGGTAATTTGGACGAATAACAGTCAGTCAACATTCAGAGACATGAGGATTAGAACTAATCACAGTCAGGAGGAGGAGGTCTCAGAACAAACAACGTGAGGATTAGTACCAATCACAGTCAAGAGGTTAGTCTTGGGAGAAACTATGTGGGGATTAGAACCAGTTACAGTCAAGGGAAGGTTTGACTGTAAGAGCAAACAGCATAGGGATTAGAACTACTTGCGGGAAGGAGGCGGTCTTGGAAGAAAGTAAGTGAGGATGAGAACCAGACGCAGGTAAGGGGAGGCCTCAGAACAAATGACTTGGGATTAGAACTAATAACAGCCTGTAGACGATCTGGGAACGAACAATGTGGGAATTAGAACTCGTCACAGTCAGGAGGCGGGCTTGAAACCAACAACTTGGAGATTAGAACTCATCACAGTCGTGAGACTGCAAACGATGGGGGGAATAAAACCAATTGCAGTCAAGATCAAGGTCTAAGAACAAATGATGTAGTAAGTAGGACCAATCAGGTGAGGTGGTATTTAGGACCACATTCAGGGCAAATCCTGTAAGTACAGACATTACAGTGAACCAATCACCTTCAGAAGGGCTGTGTCAATCACGGTCACTTGATAGTCTTTTGGTTCAGATATGCAATTCTAGGAGTATGTTGTTTCGTAACCTTGGGCCTGTAGTACCGTTCTATTAGGGCACTGTTCCTTGAGGAACTTTTGGAGGTTCTTCAATTTGAATGTTTTTTGTTCAAGATTCCTTGAAGGTTCCTCAAAGCTCCTGTAGAGGTTCCTTCACAGTTTCAAATTGAAGAACCCTTAAAAACTTCTTAAGGAACTCATACTTTTAATAGTGCACCTAATTAGACCTGAGTATTTATTACAAGCCATTCAGAAGTTTCACATTTCATTCAAGTTAGCATGCTGGTTACGTTAATGCTGGTCTCATACACTCTCTCTCTCTCTCTCTTTCTTTTTCACACACTTTCTCCTACCTCACCCCCTCCTTCCCAGCAGGCTTTTCTGGTTTTCGGGGTGTTCCCATGTTCTGTTTGCTCATGGTGGTGGGATGCCCCCCGCTAACTTTAATAGTGGCTTTCCTTCGCCAGTGTTTGTGCTGGAGAAAGCCTGTAATTTGTAAAGCCGGCTGTTAGCGGCGGGTTGATGCCGTCTGTCGCTAGACCACGGGGGGAGGGGGCCCGGGCCCCCGAAAGGGTCGAAAATGAAGCTACTCGTCACTCTCCCTGGGGAATGAATATTGAGTGGGTTATGGCACGTTAATATCATCAGCTGCGCCATAGGGCTGTTTTGGAGTGTCACTGCGGGTGCCATTTTGCACGCCTCACAGCACAGCCATTATACGCGAGGCACTAGCAGTGACTCAACTTTCTTTCTGGGCTTATTCCAAAAACAAGAAAAGAGAGAGAGAGAGGAGGGGGGAGAAGGAGCCCTGACTTTGTCAGCTATCGTAAAGCATGCCTTTAGTGTCTGTGTTTACCCATTTCTATTCTTAACAGTATGCCATAGATTGTCAGAAACCAGTCCCAGCAGTGGACAGTAACATCGTGCAAGTACCTCACTAGTGCACATGTGTACTTTTTCCCCAAACACCTGCAGTATTTTTGAGTATTTATGATACTTTACTCTACTCTACTCTACTCTACTCTACTCTACTCTTTGAGTAAATCCTGCTCTCACACCCTGCTCACCTATATTCTTCATGAATGGGTCATTACTCTTTACAGGTAGGCAAAGTCTACCACTGGGAGGGTGGTGGTGTTATCCACTAGGCCACACAATTCGATTTAAAGTAACTCAAATTTAGAACCCATTCAGACTTTAGCCAGGTCTTCATTAAAGGTTCTCACAAACTTGCTCAGATGTTTAGGGCTCAGTATGACTTTCGGCAGTCTAGAAATCGAACTGTCTACTTCTGAAGTAAGTGGAACACTGTGTAAATTACATTTTTCGACATACCTTTAAAGCCCCTGGGAACACATTTTGATATATTGATTATTTTGATATATTCAGAAGTACTTTCCTCAAGGGCCCAACAGTGACAGCCTAGCGAACCTGGGTATGGAACCCACAACCTTGTGATCAATAACAGTATTGATCCCTTTACCTGTAGTAAACAAAACAAATTAAATTAGGCAAACCCCTGTAAACGAATTTTTTTGCCAGAACTTTACAACCGCTGGGATCACATTTTGATATTGATTATTTTAATATATTGGTAAGTGCTTTCCTCAGGGGCCCAGCAGTGGCAGGCTTATGAACCCGGGTATCGAACCCACAACCTCATGATCAATAACCTAGAGAGTTTTGATACCTTCATTGTTCTAAACTGTGGGATATAGTGCACAGAATTTTGATATATTGATTATTTATTTTTTGAATAACACTAAGCCTGGGTGTTCAGTGAAGTTTAAGTAGAAAACACAAAGCAGAAATATAAAAAAAAAAAAAACTCCTCTGAAGAAATCGCCAAAATGTTCTCCTCACACCTCTCTGAGAACGGTCTGGGCCTGGTATAAATATTCTAATGAATGGGCCTGACTGACACCCCTCTATCACTGGCCAACAAAATTAGTTTTTTATGTTACCATGGCAACGCACACAGCCTTACGACAGAGCAGCTGCGTTTTTCATCTTTTGACTCTGAACTGTGGTTGTGATTTCACAGATCTTTACGGTTTGCTGAGGTTCTGATATCTGTAAGCGACTTACCAGCCCGTGTACAGATACAGGCTCGAGCCGTGACTGGGGGAGTGGCTGCCCCGCATGCCCTGTTGTCCCTCCCGGCTGGTGCTCGTCGCCTCTCCGCTTCGGCAGCCGGCCACGCGCTGTGCCTGTAGGGCGGGGTACTGGTGGCCAGCAGGCGGCGAATCTCTCCAGCTACGGGTGCTGCTTCGGTACCTCCCGTCCATCCCGGCACCCAGCTGCTAGATTCCAGGGCGTGAGGGACATCTGCTCCCCCAGTCATGGCTTGAGCTTTAGTTTTAGCTCTCCAGGTTGAGGCTCCAGACTCAAAGAAAGTGGAGCGTTTTTGTGAGCCTACACCCACTTTTAGGACCCACTTTTTTGTTTCTATAACCAAAAAAAAAAAACCAATACAATTCCACTGAACAAGGCTTCAGCATATGTGGGCACATCTTCAAGCCCCAGGGGCTCCCCACTGTTTTACAGAAGGTTTACAGAAGTCATTGGCAAGATCTGTTTAAAATCTGAGGGGAGGGTCAGCCATGCTGCAGCATGGGGCGCAACATTGGCAGCCTAGTGAACCCGGGAATGGAACCCACAACCTTGTGATCAACAACCCAGAGCTATAAGCACTGTTTCACAGTTTTGATAGCTTCACTGTTCTAAACTGTGGGATATAGTAAACAGAATATGTAAACAAGGCAAACCCCTTCATTAGCAGTTAGTGTGTTTGAACATTTGTCTGGGTCCGTACCATCCGTACAGAATTCCAGGCCTTGCCTCGTACGCTGTGCATTGTAAAAGCACACCGGGCCGAGGCTCGCGCCTTCCCTTTTAACAAGCTCTGCTTTTTAAATCCATTCAGAGGAGGGGAGCTGAGGGACAGGCTGTTTTTGTCGCACCCCAGTGGTCTAATTGATTGATTACAGTAATTGATTGGTTCAGGAGGCTGTGTAACTGATTAAAATGGTCTTAGACACGGGCAAATTGAAAGAGTTCCAGAACACAATCTAACCCCTAAAGACCCCTGCGTGACACACCTGATAGAGGGCAGCGGAGGGAGGACTGCTTGGTGGGATTAGCACTTCGGGGAAAAAGGTCTTTTTTTTTCTTCTTTCTCTTTTCTTTTCCTTGCCTCTGCTGACAGGTTGTTTAACCTGTCTAAGCCTTATAAGTCACAGTTATTGCCTGCGAGGTGATCTTGGTGTCGTCATTAGGTACTGTATCGCTGAGTAAAATAATCGCTGCCTGTGTAGATGAACATTTACTCCAACTGTTCATTGCACAGAAGTGAATTAGCTCTGGAGCTCCTTATTAAATGATGTTAGCTAGCTAACAGCTGCTTTCTGGACCGGGCCCTTCCCAATATGGTTCGATAACAGCGCTTTGAGGAGCAAAAAAAAACAACACTTCTTTAGTTATTATCTTTGATAATACAGGAACGCCTACGAGGCCAGATGGACCAGCCTGGTAGAAAGGCAAACTCAAACATCTGTATTGTAGCTTCAATTATTTTCAGGAGACTCCCTTTCAGACCTTCTGCAGAAACTGCAGGAGATTTTTCTAAATCTCTAAAGTTCAGTTCTTAGAAGCTCAAGAGCGTCATCCCAAACACATTCAGTGATGTGGAGGTCTGGACCATTGTTCTGAGAACACCGTGGACTTGGGCGAACTGGGCATTGCTGCAAGTCTAAACGGTCCTCCAGTTTCACAAACCAGCTGACGTGCTATCAAACCTACTTAAAACCTCAGAAGAAAAGATATTTACCATCTAATCGCACCTAACCCTGTGTGACTGTGTAATGTTTTGTATTTTGTAATCCCCACAAAAAGAGGTGTAGGATATCTCCTGTTTTGAAACCGCAACAATCAGCACTTCCCGACTTCTGTGAACCCGACGTCATTGTCAAGGTTCAAGGTCTGAGGGGAGGGTCAGCCATGCTACAGCACCCCTGGAGCAGAGAGGGCTAAGTGCTTTCCTCAAGGCCCCAACAGTGGCAGCCTAGAGAACCCGGGTATGGATCCCACAACCCTGTGATGAACAACCCTGAGCTCTAAGCACTGTTTCATAGTTTTGACTGTGCCATAGGTCCTGAATTTGCAGCTCCACATCCTTTCACACCCACAGTGGTGAGTGGTCCTCTCACAGCGGAAAGATGGACACTAACACCTGTGGGTTGTTCCAGATCTGATGTGAGGGAGGAGCTTGATTGATTCTCTCCTCTCTCTCAAAGATGAAAGCTGTAAGTGCTGTTTATCTGATGGGGGCATTTTTGAAGGCCTAGCAGGTCTTGCGTGGTTGTACCAGGGGTTCCAGTTGATCTCAGAATCACAGTTTGTACTTTTGGGAAGCTTCATCACGTGACCTTCCCCCTGATGAACCAGCAACAGAGAGCAAAGAAGGCTGTCCCAACTGGCCTGAACCAACAGAAAGGCTACTGTGTGTAGGTTAGAAGGTAGGTAGGTTGTCTGAAATGTCCACTTTGACAGGAAATCACATGGATGAATGGTGGTCCCTGACCACCAGGTCAGCAGAGTAAGCTTTTAGAAGTTGAAAGTTTCACACTAAGCATGTGAACTACGTAGACGCGTGGAAAGATGCATATTTACGCTGCTATATTTAACATCTGACATATGTCACCAATGGCGGACTAATCATCAACACTGTCGGGTTTTACAGAGGAACCCCACATGCTGTTCAGGTGTAAAGGTTATGTGTATGTTTGCTTTCAACTGGCGTGTCATCCCGGTAATTCTTTTCCCCTCTCCCTCCTCTGTTCTTTCATTTTTCTGGAGAAAAAAAGGGAAAAAAAAACTTTAAAGAGAAGCACATTGTGGTTTTCTTCAGCATTAGACAAAAGGAGAAGCCTGTCCCCTTCTGCCGGAGGGAGCACTAACGCAGCCTGTCTCCCCAGAACAGATGACATGAGTGTTTCATCAAAGCTAGAGCTTTAGCTAGGGGCTGTGCGTGTGTGAGTGTGTATGTGTGCGTACAGGATGTGTGTGTGTGTGCCTTTGAGGCTGACGGGCTGCTGAGGCCTGCACATACGATGGAGGCACAACCCTGCTCAGCTGCACAAGTCCACAGGCGCACACACATACACACACAAACACACACACACATCCTCATTGCCCCCCCTACGTCTCACTACCTGACATGCTGCAGTGCAGTTCAAGCGCACCAAGCACAGAATTGAACCCCAAGCTCGCAGCACAAAACACTTCAAACGCGTTGAGTTGAGTTTGCTGGATTATAATGTGCCATGTAAGGTTCTCTGACACATGTGCCTCTGAAGAACCACTTACAGTGCCTGGATCTGTACAGAACCAATGCAGGATGAGCGTAATTGCATTGAAGGTTTATAGAAACTCTTGGTGATGTGAAGGTTCTGCACCATGCATTTTGAATGGTTATTGGTGATTATTGAGAACGTTTAGAACCTCATTTTGAATGTTCGGGGTAAAGCCAGTAATCATGTATGGGTCCTTAGAGCATAGGAGGGGATTATCTTCATTTCCTGATGAAAACTTGTATCAGTTGCATTCCAGTGTTTTTTCTTCATGATCTTTGAGAGTTTTGCCATTTGAGTTTTTCTCTCTCTTGGTCTTGGAGAGGGTTTGCATTTGACTCTAGGTGTACCTACTCATGATCGTAGAGAGTTCCTTCTAAATTTATTCTTGATTCTTTTCTCTTTTTTTTAGTAAATTAATTTTTTCAATAATAATAAATTAGAATTTTACCCAATTACGGTCAGCTAACCCACCTATTCATAACATCCCCCAGCACTAGCTACTCTCCTTCAAAACACATAAAGTCAGCCACACCTCTTTTCAAACTGCCACCGATGCAGCTTGACCAGTGAGCCGACAGCACCAGCTAACAGAGGCTGCTCTAAGAGTCATGAGGAAAGAGAGCACCATCTACCCAACCAGTGAGAGCATGGCTAAATGCGCTCTCTCTGGCTCTGGCCACTGATGGCAAAGCGGCATGGCCCCTGGGCCATGGTCTGAGTCTTGGTTCCTGTCAGTGTTTCTTCCTTATGGTCTTAGAGGGTCATTTTTGTCAGTCCAACGTGCAGTGTGTTCATTTTATTCCCTGTCTATAGGGGGAGCCAAAAATAAGGAAGTGCTCATTGAATGTTGCATTTTATGAAACTCGTCAGATATTTTAGACCAAAGACCCTACGGTACCAAAGATGAGCAGAAGCTATATGATGGCCACAGAGTTCTGCACTTCACAATTTCTGCAGTGTACACAGCATTTCCAGCAGAGTAATATTGGGACTGGAGGTTGCTATGTCGGCGTATATTAATATCCCAGAGCAAGTCAACACTTACTTCTGGTCATATGAGGACGTATTCACATGGCTGCTAGTGTGTTCAGCTCCCTGCAATTTACCTGTCCCAGTAGCTACCATGTGCATTACAAACACCAGTTTTGTGAAGTGGAATGCTTGGAGGAGATCCAGGGTGTAAGGAATGGTCTTCTGAAAGCAGCAGAGCCAGTCGCCACCCTCGTCGATGCAATTGCACCTTGTAGAGACCTCGACGGGAAGACAGACGGGCCTGATACTTATCAGGACTGTTTCTTGGTGCTACTTCAACTGCAGGCTTCTCACAACTTATGACCTTAGAAGGTGTTTTCACTATAGACACTGATAGTCTGAGGACTACATTTAGCCACAAAGCTAGCAAGTAACTAGTGCTAGTGCAGTGTGAAGACACACTGTGGCATTAATGTGTGTGTCAGAGTCCATAACGAAAGCATGCCGACTCAGCACCGCATCACTGCCACCGACATCGCAACCATGGTGTCAGCATTGCTACCGCACTGGCCAATGACCTCACCCAGCATTGACACCACAGTATTAGCCTTGTTGCCACATCAAACCTCAACCAGCATCACTACGGCGACATTACACTCACTACCACGGCGACCTCACCCAGCATCGCTGCTGCGGCGTTAGCCTTTCAACCGTGTGGACCTCACCCTGCATCACCCTCCGCTGCGTTAACATTGATACCACACTGGCCAACGGCCTCGCCCAGCATCACTACTGTAGTGTTAGCATTGCTATTTCGCCAGCTGCCAGCCTTGTGTTAGTCACAAGCCATGTTGTTATGAGGTCCTGGGCCCTTTACATCTAAGAACTAGTAAACATGGGGTCTATCGTAAGGCTCTGAGGGCAAGACTTGGGTCCTTTACCAGGTCAGGGTCCATGAAATGGTAATTGAACAATAAAGAGAAGATATTTTGGTCAGAAATTGACATCGATGCCAGTGGCAGTCTGGCAAAACTAGGCTTAAAATAGTGTTGGATACCTTCTTTGCTTGGTATATGTGTAGTCTTGCTTCTTTGTTTTGTTAGACGCCACGTATTATCCTACTTACCATCACCATTCCATCAAGGTTACACCATACTTTTAGGTTTTAGGTATTAACTGGGTAAGTGTGAGATACAAACCCCAAAATACTAGGCAGTTGCGTTGGGTATCATGATGGTGAGTCCCAAAAGGTTGTAACTAAATGACACTGACATGCTCAACAGGTGCTATGCGTTAATTAAAAGTGTGCATGTGAGGTACAGTCTCAAAAGTGTTGTGTAATTAGTTTGGATAAAATGATGGTTAATAACAAGACACCCAAAACATCCTAGCTATTAAGCTGATAATTGACATAGCAAAAAATAAGTTTGTTCCATTTCAGGGTAATTCAGCTAGGCCGCTTTGGCGGTTCCCTAATTTTATCCTAATTTTATCCTAATTTTACCCAAAATACCATAATACACAGCACTCGCTCAACCTTCCTTTCTTTGTTCCCTCTTTCTTTCTGAACAGATATCGAAGAGTGTGAGGAGGGTGGTGAGACCCCACCGGAGGACGGTGAGTGATATCCATTCTGTTTGAGCAAATGTTCTCATTCAGGTTCAGTAGTGCTGACTCCACAACAATAAAAGAACCTGGGTTTTCCTCACAGGCCTCTGCAACACTTGTTGTGCAGAGCCTTTGGCTTATTGAGATAAAGCAAGGGCAGTGCTGCTCTCTTTTTGAAGACTGATTATAGTTCGTATCAAGCACCGATTGACTGAAAGCTAATCAAGACATTCATGCTACATTGTGCAGCCATTGACAAGGTCGAGCGTGCCAATTTTGAAAGTAATTTACTTGGCGAGCTCCTCATTGCCTGCATTGAATGCATTTCATGCATTCTTCACTAGGAAACGTTTTCATTTAACAAGCCTGCATTCTGAACGAAATGGCTAGCCAGTCTAAGACCTTCACCATTTTTATCGACTTCCGTGGAAAATGGATTACAAGACATTCAGCTGAATCTTCATTACAGCAGTGGAAGGGCGAGCAAATTCACCCCCCCCCCCCCCAAAAAAAAATGGTGGGCAGGTACATCATGTTGCATTACACACGCTTTTGGCTAAGCTAATTCCCAGCGCCAGGCCCTAATATCTAGCATGCACAATGTCCACAAAGGAACAGCTAAGCATCATTCCAGCATAAGCTGGGTTTACCAGTTGGCACTGGCTGATTAGCCATCCTCATGCAGTCTGAATGACACCACAGTATCACAGCTGCTTTTTTTAATAGCCCTTAGAAAATTGCAGCAGAAATCCATGGAAGCCCATTTCTGTCCGGGCGAAGAGTGAAATATCTAGGGTTTTTTTTCCATTCACCTCCATTTCTGACAGCAGTATGTCAATTGTGTCACTTATAAATAGCATAGAAATTAAATAATAAGTAATATTGTATTATTTTTTATCGAAGGATAAGTCATGTTGGGATAATAAGCAATTTTATGACTTTTCTAGGGTAAGAGAAACTGCTTGTGCATAGAGAGTAAAGGCTCATTAATGGTTAACGTTAATATGGATACTGATGGACTCTTCTGTCCGTGCTCTGCGTTCGGTTTGCCCGTATTTTTGCACATCCTGTACGGATACGGACCGAATGGAGTGGTACCACTGGAAATGGTGGGAACAGTGTAGCAAATAGTTAAAGTTTGTCTTTAATGTATTAAGCCCATTATGACAGCCTCCTTCATCATCGCCATGTTTGTTGTCAGAAACTTATGGTGCTGAACTGCCCTCTTGTGAATGTATTGCTTAGCATCTATGCTGAAGTGTAGACATATGTGGGCAGTGACCGTTCCGACCTTTGAAACGGAGGTGTAGAGGTATAAGTGAGGCGTACATCACAAGTTTAACATGGGTTAATATCTTGAACTCAGAAGTTATTATTCCAAGTTACAAGAAAATGTTTCTAGATATTAAGTCAAACTTTTTACAAGCCTATTGAAGGGACGTTTACGTAGCAACTGTACCTTGAAATAACAGCTTGAAAGTCATGTTAATGCTCCACTGACTGTAATAGGGGGATGGCGTCTCTGTCCTTGCCACTCTGGGCTCAGAATGCTGCTGCTGCTGCACCATGTACAGCATACTGTCCTGATTCAATAAAGAAGTGTTAAACTGTATAAATGTTAGGTGAGTCCAGACTGAAGATCAGAGCTGTAGTTGATTCTAATCTGACTGAGAAATCAGTTGGTCGGGAATGAAATTCTAATAGTGCCTCAACTGTGAATGTATAGTGATATAAAGACACACCTGTCTCTCTGTATACATTAACTTAGCTTGGGTTCGTTCGTCCAGTGTTACTGAGATTCCGTCCATCAGGAAGAAAATCTGGACACCCTTTACCCTAATAGCTGGTATTTCCCCTTTTGGCTTAAATAACCTTAATTAGGTGTTTCCCATATCCAGCCAGCTGCACGGGACCTCCATAACTGCCTAACTCTGAGAATCATAATTGTGTAAAATCCTGCAATATTAGTCTAGCATGTCAGTCCACCAGCTTCATTCGTGGTTCTGCATCCTTAGCTTGATGAAAAATACATGCCGATAGCTGTTCAGGAGTAAAGTACACTCCCCACCTGTAGGGGGAGCCCATGTGCCAAAAATACCAATTCTCACATAATGCTGCTTTAAGTTACTACTTCAAGGTACAAAAAATATTTTTTGACTGTTTCAAAGTTCAAAATATGAAGACTAGACTAGATTTTGCTACTGGGCTCCCCCTACAGGTGGGGAGTGTATTTTACTATTTTTCTGTCAAGTTAAGGATGCAGTTGAGAATAAAGGATCGTTTCTAGATGCTAAGTTTAAATATGTTTATTAGGAACTCATTATTCTGTAATTCTGTATTTGAAGACATTCAAGTGAAAAAATAATATGCGACTGCCGGAGACAGAGGACAAAAACAAGTGGACTTTGGGATAGCCACAGTGTTCTGCACTTCACAATTTCTGCAGTGTACACAGCATTTCCAGCAGAGTAATATTGGGACTGGAGGTTGCTATGCCGGCGTATATTAATATCCCAGAGCAAGTCAACACTTACTTCTGGTCATATGAGGACGTATTCACATGGCTGCTAGTGTGTTCAGCTCCCTGCAATTTACCTGCCCCAATAGCTACCATGTGCATTACAAACACCAGTTTTGTGAAGTGGAATGCTTGGAGGAGATCCAGGGTGCATGTAATGGTCTTCTGAAAAGTGCTGGTCCTCTTGTTCGGCTTGGCTGCGAACCTCTTCAGCAGCAGGACCCGTTGCCACCCTCGTCGATGCAATTGCACCTTGTAGAGACCTCGACAGGATGACTGACAGCCTGATACTTATCAGGACTGTTTCTTGGTACTACTTCAACTGCAGGCTTCTCACAACTATCAGATAAGACCAACACATAGCTCAAAACACATGCATAAACACACACACACACACACACACACAGTTTCACCAGCTTTGCCTCAGTTTCATTCAGTAAATGAGTGCTGGCCAAGCCCTGGCCTTTAGCAGCGCCGCAGTTAGCCAGGCGTTGATCTTTCCTCCTCTGGATCCAATTCAAGGACTCAAATAGCTGCCATTCTCGCATGGAATTGGGGCTCTTTTTGTCGTGGTGCATCAGCCTCTTTTATCCTTCTATCTATTTCCCTCCCTTCCCACCATTCCCTTTCTTTTCTCTTTTGCTCTGTTTCTCTCTCGCCCTCGCTTCAAAAGCCTCCCTTTTTTCTTAGCACTTTTCTTTCTCTCTTTCTTTCCTTTCTTTCTTTTCTTTCTGTCTTTCTATCTTTCTCCCTCTCTTTAATCAGCTAGAGTTCAGAACACAGGCACAAAAGCTCAGGTTAAACCTTCATCCTCCAGCTGCATGAGAACCGCAGTAGCAGACGCTGGGGCATAATACCTCGTTGTTCCCCGACTCAGTCTCCATTGATTGAGCTGGGCTGCCTATTACAGATGACTTCTGGCTGCTGACCTTCGATATTGGGTGCTCTGCTGGGTACAAAAGAAGGAAAATCTAAACAGGCTCTTCCATTTTAACATCCTGGTTTGGGTCACAGATCACATTAAGATATGCTTCTTGTGAAGTGTAGCCCAGGAAAGTGAGTTTGCACTGAGTTTCCTGGTTATTAGGTATGCCTACCATACACCTACAGTCACTGGCTGGGTTATCTGGTACATCTACCATATAGGTGCAATTTGTCAGTCCCCCTTTACCCCGTCAGTCAGTGGGAATGGGAAATTGGACCACCGGAGGACCACCACTGATCAGATATGATTTTCAGGCATAGCATTAATTCTACGTCCTTCTATGATTCCATGGTCAGGACCCCACAGGACCACCGCAGAGCAGGTAGTAATTGGGTAGTGGATCATTCTCAACACCAAGTGACACTGTCGCTTGGCAGTGGTGGGGCAGTGGGCGGGCTATTGATAACAGGGTTGTGGGTTCGATTCCCGGGCTCGACAAGCTGCCACTGTTGGGCCCTTGAGCAAGGCCATTTATCCTCTCTGCTCCCCGGGCGCTGGAGTTGGCTGCCCACCGCTCTGGGTGTGTGTGTGTGTACTCACTGCCCCTAGTTCACTAGTGTGTGTGTGTGTTCACTACCAAAGATGGGTTAAATGTGGAGGACACATTTCACTGTACGTAGTACAGTGACAAATACTTGCACCTTAACCTTGTTGTGCTAGTACAAATGGATCAGTCACTGTCAATCACCCGCTCCTACCTAGGTGGTCCACCTTGTAGATGTTAAGTCAGAAAGTCAGAGACAGAAGCTTATCAGTTGCTGCACAGTTTGTGTTGGTCATCCTTTAGTCCTTCTTCAGAATTTGCAGTGTTGGCTGGATATTTCTGGTCGGTGGACTATTCTCAGTCCAGCAGTCACTCGTAGTCACTCGACCTACCACCTTAATAATAGCTGCTCTGTGGTGGTCCTGTGGGGTCCTGAGCATTGACCCAAAATGCTGATAAATTGGTGATAATTCAAGGTGAAATTTATGTCTGGAAATACAAGAAGACGAGTAAAGGCATGTTTTACCTGAACCTATTAAACTCCATAAAAGTCCATGTCATAATTTGCCCAGTGTTAGTGTGTTCTCACTTCCCCTCACAGTTGATGGTGTTGCCTGGACTGAAGGTCTACCGGCATTAGAAGTGCTCTTTTAAAATCCTTATTTATGCATGGCACTGTACGTATCCCTTCTGCATGAAGTTCTCACCATCTCAATGCTGCAAACTCCTCTGTCTGACAGGTAACACACTGCCTTCAAAGAAATCCGAGAGTAAGGCCGAGGAAAATGCCGATAACTTGTCAAAGAGAATGCGAATTTCTCCCCTGCTAGTTGAAACACTTATGTGCAGCTGTCAGTTTGGATGTCAATTCCAATCATCCCAGCATATTCTTCCTCCAAACTCGGCTTAGGGCAAATGAGGGTGAGGTGAACGCGGCCTTTCCTTCTCTAAGTACGTCTCGCAGATTCTGCAATTTCAGCCCCTTTGCCGGGCACACCACTGAAACAATTACTATCTTCTCCAATAAGATGGACCAGAGATAATTAGATTTGGACACCAGAGAGTGCTAGCAGGCAGTTAGCATGGCACCTTCATCGTTTGTCTACAAGCAAGAAAGCCAGAGAAGGGATTTTTTCCCTGTTAATGTTACACAGCCAATAGTGTTTGTGTCTTTAGGGAAATCCCCCCCCTCTTACTTCAACACCCCACTTCAATATCCAGCACAAATTTTTCTCTGCAGAAAGAGGTGAGTGGGTAGCACAAACGCCAGGAAGCAACCAGAAAAAAGCACATCCTCAAACCTTGTCTAAGGAATGTTCCCGTTTCTTGCGACACAATAAAAGCCGTTAATTAAATGTGATTCGCCAATCTAATCAGAGTGACTTAAGCCAACGTAAGTGTTCATGTAATAATCTCAATAAATCCTAATTCATCTGGCCTCCCAGCTTTGTGTTAGCTAAGCCATGTACAATAGAGCTTCAGCACAGAAGCGCCTCACCTAACCGCTCTTCGTGCAACCTCCGCTGGATTACGTACGCAAGGGCAGACTGGTCCAGTCTCCAGCTTGCCTTAGAACCTTACCACCAACTGTACCAGCTCTGTGTAGGAGTATTAGCAATATTACAGACTGCTGTACACTTCTAAAATACCTGGTGCTAAAAAAAAGTTATTTGTAGCAGTGCTATAGAAGAACCACTCTTGATTCAGATAACCTTTCAGTGAATGAGATACTGGTACAACTATGGATAAGCTTTTTTTGAAGAACCTCCATATACAGAAGTTTCATAGAAAAGTATGTTATACATTTACATTTAAGGCATTTAGCAGATGCTCTTATCCAGAGCCACTTACAAAAGTGCTTTGTTATTTACCCAAGAAGAACCTCAGCTAGTTTGAATAGACTAATAATTTAAAGATACCTCTAAGTTTAGACACTACTAAACACAAGTCAATAAGGAGACCATAGTACTCTACTATTTGCCCAAGTACTCTCTGAAGAGGTGGGTCTTCAGTCTGGGTTTGAAGACAGCGAGCGTTGGACTCTGTCATTCAGACTCCCAGGGGAAGCTTGTTCCACCACTTTGGTGCAGGACAGAAAAAAGCCTGGACACTTGTCTTCCGTGGATTTTGAGGGATGGCGGGTCGAGCCGAACCGTACTTGAAGCTCGAAGGGCTCTTGGTGCTTGGTCCTTTCTTGGCTTTGTAGGCCAGCATCAAGGTTTTGAATCTGAGCATTAGTTCTATAATTGTTTTAGCCAGCCCTTTATTTTGCAGAGTTGAAGAGCTATATTCTGGGAAGTTCTTTAGTAAAGGCATTAGTTTTATAGTTGCGTAGATGTTATTCCCAGCATTAATTTTATAATTGTCCAAATCAAAGAACCGTTTTTTAAACTCTGAAACCTAGAACCCATTTTGAAAGAGTGTAGGTGCTTTGGAGATGCGTACCTTGCCTTCAACATACAGCTAACTAACTCTTAAAAAATACTGTTACTAACTCTAACCTTAACAATAACCTAAACCTTGACCTTTCCAAAATCCTAAGCATAACCCCAGTAAAATTCTTACAGTGTCTGCAGGGATTTTTTTATCCAATAATTCCTTATTTAGAAGCTTCATAATGGAGAAAAGCAGAATGCTGAGGTGCTGCTGTTTTCTCAAACTTCTTAGAGGACATGACAGTCTCGGTTGTGTGAATTTGCAAAAAAAGCAGGTGATACCTTTGTGAAATGTAAAATAGGAATTTCTTGTGGTGTTATATGTACAGACTGTATGATATCTTGCTGCCCTTGGCCTAATTATAATCCTAACCCACAACTCCTTAAAAAATAAAGGTGCCACAAAAGGTAATTTAAGTGATTCAATAGAAGAGACACTTGTGGTTCCACAAAGATTTGTGTTTGTAGAAGAGATATGTGATATATATCTTATGATGATCTATATATATGTATATATATATATATATATATATATATATATATATATATATATATATATATATATTTTTTTTTTTTTTTTTTTTTTTTTAACACTACTATTCAAATCAAGTGGGACCATCATCCTTGCTCCTCACAAAGGCCACATTGGTTTTTGCAGTAATTAACATCTATTCAGATCAATCTGTTGGCTCAGCTTTCATAAAAATATTTACCAGATTCTATTTTGACTCTCTTCCCGCACATTAATCTTCCTGCACATCTTCAGAACTGCACTGGGGCTTTCTGTCTTGTTTATCAGCAGAGTTGCTGTGATTTTCTGTGTCAATCAAAGTGTTCTGAAATAATTGCCTCCTCGAAAGAGGTGCCTTTATCAGTGATTGAGAGTCTAATCTTGCCAAGTTCTAAACGAGATTTGGCAAGCGAGGTCAGCACCAAATCAATAAAATAAAGCACTAAAATAAAGACAAAGAAAGAAAAATCAGTAACGTTTTATGGAAGGGTGGCGTTAATAAAGCTGCACGACACCTCGCATAAGCCTTTCATGACGTCTAAAACAACCTACATGGGCATTTCTAAAGGCCTATATGTGGTGTGGTGTTGGCTGCTGTAGGACTTTACGAGATGGGCTATATCCTTGACAACTAATGCTTGTCAGAGTAGACATAGCTGTAAGAACCTCTGTTGTCATTATACATAAATTCTTTGCATATCCCAGGGTCAGAGCACAGGGTCAGCCATGGAGCAGAGAGGGTTAACGGTCTTGCTAAAGGGGCCCAACAATGGTAGCTTAGCTGACATGGGTATCAAACTCACAACCCTGTGATCATTAAACCAGCTCTCTAGCCACTGAGCCACCACTGCCTGAAACCAGAGGAACAGATTCAAGGTATCAGGTGCTTCAACTGATGCCATAGAGGAACCACTTTTGCTTCCATAAAGAAGCATGCTTGTAAAAAAAAACCCTTTGAATGGTCTAAAGAACCATTTTACACTCCTAAGAAACGTGATCTGTGAGTGTTCAGTTTTGCCAGTATTTTCAGTATATTTAAGGCGAATAAGGAGATTGTGGAGGTCCTGGTCACACCGGTCATTGATCAGCGAAGACCTGTTTAGTGTCCAGACTTTGCTTGATCTGTAGAAATGGCCAAAAGGACATCTCTAGACTTAAAACTCTTCGATTCTGCTGTCCCAATACTGTATCCCACACTGGATGGCGTAGTGTGTCGTCTTAGATAAACAATATTCACCATTTTACCGAATTGGTAATCGGAATCGGTAATAACATTGGATGCAGGCTCCTCTATTCTTAAGGGTGCTTAGGTGGGCAAGCTTAGGAAATTAGTCTTGGGGTCAGGAGTTTCATAATTCCATCATTTGCATTGTAAAGAGTCCCACCTCTACTTTCTTTGATGAAAGCAGCATCTAAAAAGCTGTAAAATTGCACCGGCACAAGTAAACCTTATGAATCAGAGTTTTGGACCAGTATTAAGTGGCCTGAACAAGAAAAGGCCCACCAAGGTCACAAGTAAACCATGTTCATTGGCGAAAACGCAAAACTCAACATCATCGTAACTCTACATGACCATCAGGGGGCAAGGCACTGCCGGAAACCGTGGGCGGTTGCTACGTATGAGGTTACGCTGGATAAAAAGAGCAGAATATAAAAAAATCATGACATGTCAAGTGTGCGTAGTGGAAATAAATCCCTTGTCTGAGTGTAAATATGTCTCTGTAGTATGCTCAGAAAGACAGATGTTTCCCTGCACTGTCACTATAAGCGTTCTTTTTTATTTCTCTTGCTAATTTTGCTCGCACATGTACTGTATACATCAGCCCTGCGGATGTAGCATATAGCTAGACTGTGGCATTCTGACACCTCATTTGTAGTGGAAGGGCTTTGAATAAATGTGCAGACTCTGAGCAAAAACATGGATAGTGCTGTGGCAATAAGGCCTAGACATGTTGGCAACAGCATGCAGGCAGCAGCTTGATTTTTAGCATGTTCTAGCTAAGTGTTTAATGCTGATGCTGTGTGGGAAAAGCTATGCGGCAGTTTTGCTTTGACAGTGGCAGCCCTGTACCACCTTTTTACCTTATATGAGGTGTTTGGAGATCACTTTCCTGCCTAAATCTATGGCCTAATTTAGTGATACAGGAGCCAAATGTGGGGCTAGCTCCTTTGCACTGACCTCTTTGTTACGCCAAGTAATTCTAATTCTTTTAATGATATATTACATCATCATTTTTCTGCTTATTAACTAGAAACTGTTTGGATTTACAGTGTTTTTTGGAACGTAGGTAACTGTAATAGAAAGTGTGACAAGAATTTCTTTTCTTATTGAATTACGTCAATCCCTAATTGCATTGAGTCATGATTTCCAAAAGAACTGGCCCTAAGCTAGTATCAGCATTGATGCTATTAGCCACCGTAGGCCCTGAATAACGTATTGTGTTCCCCGCTCCCAGAGGGGCTTGCTCTCTAACTGGGGTCAGAACCGACAGGCTTTTAGCCATGCTGCTAATGACAGAGAAACATTATTAGCGCTTTCTCCGGGGAGACGTAGCCTCACACTGCCGCTCTAGGATTAGCCTCTTTGGCCTCAAGTCTCACTTCGTTCGAGTTATATGAGAAAATCTGGCCAGCTGCACTGCAGCCCCCGTCGATGACTAATCAGATCTTGGTCGGCTACCATTGCACTTTAGGTTTAGGACAAACACAGGGGCAGATACGCTGGACATAAGTATCGGGACGTTAGTGTCTTCGCTCTGATGTTTATGTTGTGTCCTCAAAAATGGCTAATTAGCGGCGTGAATGGCTCTATTGCGTCAGTGACTCAGTGATCAGCTGCATGTAATTACTACATCAAGCCTGTGACTCACTGACATCATGAAGCTGTAGTTATGAGCCATCAGTCAAGCTTAGAGACTTGAGAGAAGAGCGAGTGATTTGGAGGCTAAAGACGTGGTGAACAAAACCAGTGTTGTTTATCTGTTATAGCAAATGGGACAGACAGGTGGTGTAACTAGGGTCCTATGGGCCCTTATAGGGCCTAATAAGGTCATTGCTTACAGTAAGAAGCAAATGCCTGTAATTTGCTAATGCTAATTGCATTAGTCTCCATTAGACCAGCCAACCATAAAGGTTTGCTTAAACTATGGTAACCCGATGCTTTTTGGCCAGAACTTCTGTTATGAGATATGGTCCACACCCTCTGGTAGCCTCTTGTAAGTCTATGAGCCTTGGCTTACTCTGATCTTCCTCCAAAAACAGCTTACACAGATTTTGGTAGGATCTGTTTGAAAGCTATTAGGATGAGGTGGCTTACGAATCACCAGAAGGCACCAGAATTGTCTGCTTATTGTTGACGTAGGCCGATGTTGTAGACTAGATCTGAGGGTGTCCAGTTATACCAGTATCTTCAGTATCTCTGAAGCCAAATAAAGATTTTACAGGTCCTGGTCGCACTGGCCATTGATCAGCGAAGACCTGATTAGTGTCCAAACTTTGCTTGATCCGTAGAAATGCGTGGAAATTACATCTCTAGACTTGAAACTCTTTGATTGTGCTGCCCCAATACACACTGGATGGCCTTAGCACGTCGTCTTAGATAAACAGTATACAATATTTTACTGAATTTATCAGTAATAACATCTGATGCAGGCAGCGCGCCAGAGTCAAGGCCAGACTCTGAGCTGTGAAAGATGCTTTTATGATGTAATCCAAGACAATCCGCCGATTGGAGGCAGAAAGGGAGAGAGAGAGAAAAACGAGAGGATCGCTGCTGGCGGAGGAGAGGAGTCGTCCTGAAAGCCTGCCGGGGACGGCTGTCATACGATTTGTGTATGATTTGGCATTTGAGGGATTAAGAGGTAGCTGGGTACACAAGCAGATCAAGATGTGGGGCTTAAGGTCAGTCTGTTAACTGTGTACTCAGCAGACGAAGAGCAGGAAGGGGGCACGCCGAGAGAGAGAGAGCGTGAGAGAAAGGCAGAGAGAGAGAGAGAACTGAGAAACCAGCGGCAATATGTAGGGGACCAGGCATTATTGGTGCTGTGGTGAAGCTAGTGACTTAAACACAGCTAAGCCTGCAGTTTTGCACAGCTTGAAAGGTGGCCAGCATTTTCCAACTTGGCCGAGAGAACTGAAGGACCTTAAAGGTTTCCTCGCTGCATGAGGTTTTTACCTCCCTGGCCAGCACACACACACACACACACACACACACAATGCATTGTAAAAGTGAACTACCAGGCTGCAAAGCTACAGCTGTTGATCCCGGCACTCTAACTCACCTTTTCTTCCTCTTTCATGTCTCATGAATTTTTCATGCCCGCAGTTTTTTTTTTTCTTCCTCTCTTTTCTTCACTGCTGTGGTCAGATAAGTGTGACAGAGCACTGGAGCTTTTCTTATGCTGCTGCAGTGGCTAAACTGGCTCTTGTTGTTCCACTATTATTCCACTATTAGCTCTCTAAGACGGAGGAGCGGAAATAAAAAAGACCTGTGCATGTTACGCCTATCAAAACGTGACGTTACAATGTTCCCTTTTTGTGGCGTGCGGTGCTTGTGCTCTGCAAGCTCGGGGAACGTACTTAAGTGTGAATATGTCAGAGAATGCAGTCTCTATGCAGGAGGGAGCGCACAAACAGTGTTACACTGCTGCCATCTGCTGGGATCAGGGAGCTTGCTTTGCACCATTTACTGCTTACAGCACACATGAACCGGGTCCTTACATCCTGGAGATCAGCTCTGGGGGCTGGATCGGAATGAAAATGTAAAAAAGGACTGGGTTGGAAATGTCTCTGGTCTGCATGGCAGTGTTTACGAGAGGTAGAATTCAGAAATTGGGTGTCTATAGGATTGCAAAAGTGTGTCGTTTATGGAAGCTCATTCCCACCAGCTAATGGAGACGAGTTCTGGCACTGTGGCAAAACCCTGACTTATTATCTTGCAATAACGACTTACTGTGTTGAGCTATTTTCAACCAAGTCGTCTCAAATTAAAGACGTAATCTTTCAAAATGCTTACGTACCTTATTGTCTCCTATATGTCCATATGTTTATGGGCAGCCCTTGCAATAAATCTGTACTTGCGCCCATTGCTGATGTGCAGATGTACACACACACACAGTCCATGTAGAGAAGTGTCAGCAATAGAACAGCACTCCCTGGAGCAGATTAACATGAACCTATTGGCACCATGCTGCCTAATGCCAGCTGTGGGCTAGAGGGGTATAAAGCCAGTGTTCTCTGGCATGATGTTTGGTGCTTGATCCAGTTCTTTTGGAATAAGTGGTCATCCAACATCCTGACCTCATTAACACTCTTGTCACTGAATGCAATCAGATCTCACAGCAATGCTCCAAAATAAAAGTAGAACAATTGAGACAGTTACTCCAACAAAAGCAGGACAAACTCTTTTTTAATACTCTTGATTTTGGGAAAAACAATCTATGAGGAGGTGTCCCAATACTTTTGTCCATAAGGTGTATTACTTTAATTTCCTAAAAAATTATTTGGCATCTCAAAATTGCTTTGCCAAAATGATGATTTATAAAGTTAGCCATTAAAGTGATTAAAATAAAAAAGAAATAAACAACTATTTTGAGATATTATGATTCTGTAATACTTTTTAAGCAAATCCATTGTTCTGGCAGTTTTTTGAGATACTAAGTAGAAATATTGAGAAAATTGAAGTAAAAATTTTAACAAATTAAAATTGAACTGCAGCCCAAATTTTATGTTCTGCTCTGTCTGGCGAAAACCCTGCAATGGTCTGACCATATATAAAAATAAATGAGTGTGTGGCAGAAATGGGCTTCCATATTAAGTAGAGACAAATTCCTTATATGTGCATTATATCTGGCACTGGGAGAGTGAGGACTGACACTCCTCTGACACATGTGCAACCAGCCACCGCCTCTTTGTAACCTGCCACCAACACATCACCGGGCAACCAACGCACAACCAATATAAAATGTTGAGTTCCCAGCTCTGATGCATCGGCTAGCAGACGCCCGCACTGGCCAGCATCACGCTGAAGTGATGTGGGTAGAGAGAGCGAGAGAGAGCCATCTACCCACCCAAAGAGAGCAAGGACAATTGTGCTCTTTCGGGCTCCGGCTGCTGATGGCAGGCAGCATGACCTGGGATTTGACCCAGCGATCCTTAGCCGTCTTTCAGATGTTTTTTTGTTTGTTTGTTTTTTTATATAAAGGTATTTTCAGAATTTCAAGGTAGGCCCAAGATTGTGTAATATCTTATCATGGGCAAAAATGTTGAGACAGTTACTCCAACAAAAGCAGGACAAACTCTTTTTTTTTAAAAATACCAGGTGTCCCAATACTTTTGTCTGTAAAGTGTATGTTGGAAAAATGTACTTATTTCTTAAAAAAATTGATTTAACATTTCAAAATAATGATTTACTCCGCCAAAGTAATTATTTATACAAAAAAAATAAATACATTAAAGTAGATTTAAAAAAAAAATAATAAAAAACAGGCAAAAATGTTCCCTGACAGATTTCCCTGCATTTAGTAAACGGTCAGAATTCTCATTGATGCTATTGTCCATTGGCTTCCATCATTAGCATGTTTTGAGTCAGTAGAGTTTTTTAGGTTCTTTGCTTAGTATAGGAAATAGCTTTCAAATTTGATTGACTGTGGTGATCTGTTAGAACATTAGAGATGCTGTTGGTAGAGCTCAGGTTGAGCATCTGGGGCCTTCCTCTAAACGTTCTTTAGTGAACCAAAGGCGGCAGGACTGCAGAGACCGCTTTCAGCAGCCTTTTGGTCAGTAAATCCTCAATCTGATTCAAACAGTCCTCTAATCAGACAGCGGATAATGAACGACATTTCTGAGTGCAGAGGCTGTAGGACCCCCTGCTAACTAAACTGCGGTGGATATTTCATCACATCTCATCATTTCAAGACTCCCTCCATTCCCTCACAAGGACCATTAAAGGATCACACGAGAAGCTAAGCTATCCCTTAAAAATGAATATGAGAGATGAAGCTAAGCTTGAAGTGAATCGTTGTGAGAGGGTTTCCGAAGGCTTGTGTGTCAGTGTGTGTGTGTGAGTCTCTGAAGAGTAATCCTGTTTGCTGATTCTTGTTCTCCCCTCACCTTTAAATGCATTTAAAGGTCGATAGGTCAAACTCCCATAATATTGCAGCTGTGCCGTCCCCAGCCTGAAATTGAATAAATATCTATTAACTTTCGTGGTGGGGGCGCGTTATTGGCTGGCCTTGATGGATGGGAGAGCTTAAAGTCGAGCCAGCTTCGTGCGGAATTTGATTGACAGAAGCGAGGCCGTCGAAGAAGCACGTGGTTAACGTTTAATAAGGTCTCCCGTTTTTAATTGTTCTGAGAGCATGTCGTGAAAAAGCAGCGGCGAACCTCTCGCGGCCTTGTTCACAAAAAAAAAAGAAAGAAAGAAAAGGCAATTACGCAATTACACAATAGCCACCGCTGAGCAGGTGGGCTTATTGGTGTCGTGGCTTTCATTTCCTCAATTTGTCCTAAATGTCATCTGTGTAGAGAGAGAGCGAGAGTGAGATACAGAGTGTAAGAAAGAGAGAGAGGCCTTTGATAAATAGGTGAAGGGAGAGAAAGCGAGAGAGACAGAGAGAGAGAGAGAGCTTGACGGGCAGATGACTTGAGAGCGAGCGAAGAAAAAGAAAGAAACAACAAATGGAAGAGAGACTTGCCATTAATGCACTGTCTGAAGATCAGAGGGAATGCATAATGGTGGATAATTGTGTACGCACATAAACATACACACACACAAACACACACTCACATACACTCGGAGCTGTCTCGTCCTTTTGCATCTGTCCTGATGAGATGCACTGAGCTATCTACAGGGACTTGGCTGCTAATGAGAGGAATGCTAAGACTGCTGAATTGACTCCCTATGATGCACTCTCTCAGAGCATTTACATGCAGAAGACGATTCCCAATCACAGCACCATCATCACTGAGATCGGACTGGCAACAGTGTTCCCTTATTGCGATTATTGTCTCGTATTTCTGTCTTCTTGGGGTGGTCCTCTCCAGCATTATTCTTTTATGGTTTTTGAAGAGGTCCGTTTATGATGTTTAGGACTGAGAGAGGTCAACAGAGAATGGCTCGACTGGTTGGAGCTGACAGAAAGGCTACTGTAACTCAGATAACCACTCTGGGCAATTGTGGTGAGCAGAAAAGCAGCTCAGAAAGCACAACACGTCCAGCTGTGAGGCAGTGGGCATAGGCGTTCAAAAACTGGAGAGTTGAAGACTGTAGAAACGTGGTCTGGTTTGATGATTCTTGGTTTCCGCTGAGTCTTGCAGATGTTGGGATCAGCATAAATCCATGGATCCAACATGTTTGTGTCGACAGTCCAGGCTGGTGGAGGTGGTGCAATGGTTTGGGGAATGTTTTCTTGCTACACTTGTGTTCACAAATGTGTTCCATGAACATGACAGTGGGTTCATTGTTCCTCAGTGGCCTTCTCAGTCTGCAATTTCAGATGATTTAAAACCCAGCCAACATGCCCATGTGGGGCTCACATGGGTAGAGCATGGGCTAAGTGGGTTCCATGTGGGCGTAGGCTCTGAGTGGGGTTGTATATACATTTTCATTGGGACCCAGTTGGGCTTCCCCAATGGGTCCCATGGTTACAGCCCACCTTGATCTCACTAGGGTCCCATCTAGGCCCCATATTCAATGTACAACCCAGATGAGGCCCATGTTTAACCCTGTCTTGGTCCCAATGCTGACCCTGGTGGGCATCCATATGTGGGTATCCATATTTTCAGTTGGGTTTCCCATTCGGCCCGAAAATGAACATGTTAGCTGGCAAACACAAGCATAGATTGCATAGCTTCACAACAAGGTTTTTTTTGTTTAAACTCTAGAATATGTTTAGACCAAGAATATTTAAGGAACCTTTATTTTTAAAGAGTCTTGCAATGTCTGAAAAGTATGAAGATGGTTATTTACTCGAAACTGAGCACTGGTGTCCAGTGGGCATGATGTTCCCTTATTACGATTCTTGGGGTGGTCCTCTCCTATTTTATTCCTTTATGGTTTTCAGTCCATTTATGATGTTTAGTGTCTTTTTTTAACTCTAGAATATGTTTAGACCAAGAACATTTAAGGAACTTTGATTTTGAGTCTCGAAATGCTTGAAAAGTACAAACATTTTTATTTACTCGAGCTGATAAAGACAATTCCTCTGCTTTTCAAACAGTATAACACAAGAATGTCAAACAGTGTGCAGTATTGATTATGCCTCATGGTGTTGAAATCTCTTGTAGAGGAAACTCGTTATAGTGCAATCTAAAACAATACTAGAGAACGGTTCAATGTCTGAATTTTAACCCTTATTAGCTGCTGTCCGTCTGCACTACACACTATCAAAAACAAATGATGAGCTCCCAGCTAAAGTCCTGTTTGCATAGCGATTGCATTTTTCCTGAATCTAGTGCTTTTAAATGTCAGCACAGGCAAATAAAACGGTCAGTAACAACAGTAACCAAGCACATTTTTAGAGATACGGCCAAAATACTGTTTGGTCCTTAGGAAACATAAAATGAAATGGTGAGGTTAACAGTGGCAACCAAACTGATGGGCCACAATAGTAAGTGAACAGAAGATACTTTCAGTCCTACTTTCAGAACATCCACTTTTAAACTATTGAAAAGATCAAGACAGCTCTGCAGAGTGCAGGCTCAGATGTGTCAGAGAAGGATAAAGAGAATAACATGAAGAGAAGAATACACCAGCATGACCTCAGAAGATTTACCGCGAGATACAAATCCCTGGTAGACCTCAAGAAAAGAAAGACCCGGTTATAGCTTGCTACAAATACATAAAAAGCCTGGGACAAAGTCCTGTGGACAGTGGAGATTAAGCTGAGTCTGCACCAGACTGATGGAATGGGAAACATGTGGAGTATTAAAGGAACTGCTAATTATCCAAAGACAAACAACCTCTTCTATGGAACATAGTGGCTTGGACTTGTATGGCTTATTTGTACTCACTATGACAGACATAGTATCCATTAGATTATATTAGCTCTGTATAACAATAAGTCAAACATAATGGAATTTGTGCGTTTTTCACATATTTTTATGCAGTCTACTAAAAATAATTCATTAGATTTCCTCAAAATTCTGTATAAAAATAAACTTCAGACACATGTCATGTTAATCTGTAAAGGAATAATAGAGGACATGATTGCAGGTAATTGATTAACCAGAAGCCTAGACGAAATGCAAAAAAATGGTTATGGTCTGGACACGGTTGTTCAGAAATTCATGAAATTTGGTTCAAAGATGAGTGGTGGTTGAAATAGTTATATATTTTTCATATTCATATTTTTTACAAATTACAAATTAAGTTCATTGGATTCCTTTGACAAGTGAGATGATAAAGTATGAAATCATGAAAGAATAGGGGATACTATATCTTGGTGATGCTTGGTTTGATCAGGCTTAAATTATGCACTAATTATATATATATATATATATATATATATATATATATATATATATATATATATATATATATAAAACGTAAATATAAAACGTATATATAAAATGTATCACTAAAGGCCCAGTCCTGACTACACAAATATGGTTATTGTGAGTCATAGGTGTAGTGCCTCCTATATAAAGTCATGTTTACTGCAGATTTGCGTCATGTGATTTGCATCGGCCCCTACGTTTCACCAGTTTTGCAGTTTGCCCTCTTCTGAAGAGGAATCTTAATGAGGATAACCGGTTTTAAGAAGTAAACACATTTAGAGTGGTTTGATGTGACATATATCATTTTAGAGAAAGAGCAGTAATAGGAACCAATCATCAGAAGCATTTCATCACAGCAAGCTATTACATACATGGTTAGAAATATGCTGCCAAGTGCCTGCAACACTGATTTACCAAAGTTTTGGATTTAAAGTGGTATAGATTGATCACGATTTTCCCGTTATCAGCTTTACTTAATACCCAGAAGAAATGTAGGTTCATTGGTCATTTTGCTCAGCAAATTAAACGACTACATTTGCATTTTAGACATCATAAGCCCTGGTTCCTGTCAGTACCACAGTAAAGAAACACTAATGACAGTGGGTAGGCATTCTTCCAGTGCACCATTTTACACTAAACCACTCAGAATTACTTCATTTACATCTCAGAGACTCAATTAAGCAGAAATATTAGAAAATATTTGCAATTCCCATTCTTGATTATGCAGAACCAATTAATTGTCTCAACAGTCAGTGGATAGCACCCCACCTGCCATCCTCCTAACCCAACTACTAAAGCACAAAGCACATAAAACATACTGAACACCTTTAAAGCAGTTTTCCAGGACCTGAAAGTGGAATTCTTTGGACTGGACAAATCAATCAACAGAGTTAAACCCATTGAGCATTTCACTTACAGAAGACAAGACCGAAGGCAGAAAGCCCCTGAGACTGAAGATGGCTGCATTTCAGGCCTGGCAAGGCATTACTTGGAAAGATACCCAGCATCTGGCAATGTCTATAGGTTGCAGGCTTCAGGCCGTCATCTAGTAGTAAACACAGCGGTTTTCTTTCAGATTTAGCATTTGTTCTATTATAAATGTTCCCCTTGAATGAGGTACTTTGTATGGGAGACCCATGCCTCCTATATGCTTCACCCGATATAGATACATTTAAATTGAGCTTCACTTTATCCTCATATTTTTTGTTTTGGTTTGAATCCAGTGACTCTGATTGCACTGCATTAGTAGGTGCAAAAATGCAGGTATTTCAGGGGCCTAAGAACTCGCTTGAGTAGCACAGACAAACATGTTGTGAACCCTAATGCAGTAGAGACTGTATCTAGCACTAATGAGCTGACCATCCCTGACCCCCAACCTGTGTTTGTGTGTGTGTGTGTGTGTGTGTGGTTTTGTTTTCTCGTCCAGATGCTGAGGAAGACCCTCCTGCAGATGTTGATATGGCGAGCCAAGTAGTGGGAGGTATGTAAAGTGCTCATGCAACCTGTAGTGGTAGTGTTGTGGTGCTTTACTGTTTAAATCGAATTACTTAATTTCATAAATACGTGAGAACATGAGAGAACATGTAGCAAACTTCATTCATCTCAGTGCAGAGCGCCCTCATAATTACGATACAGCATGTGCCAGCATGGCCAATAAAGACAAGGCCTTTCTCCATCAAACTTTGGGTTTTAATTTTAAGCTGAAGGGCTGATAAGATGGAGATCGGGGCGGCCGCTCTGCTGTGGGATTACGCACACTCTGATATGCCAGTGTGTTCTAATGATAAGATAATAAGAAATGCTTTTCAGGGCAGTCTTCCACCGCTGGGTGATTTTGATGAAAGAGAATGTGCTCCTCTTTATTTTCTCGTCCGATTCTAGATGAGGAAATGGAAACTGGCGGCACGCAAGGGCAGAAATCAGGTAATATCTCCTATTTTCCCAAGTACCCCGATTTCGGGTTGGTTTTCAGCCAGCCTATGTTGAACGACAGCGGTAATGAGAATAATAATTGAATGTTTTTGAAATTCATCTCTGTTCAGAGTGTTCCGCTGTATGACACCTTCCTGGAAAATGTGATAGTTTGGTTCTTTTTTTAATTCTTCATTGGAATGCCAGCAAGCACTAGAGGCTAATGGCCACTAATTAGCATTGTGCAAACTGCATGGCTGAATCATCAAACACCTCCCTCAAACTGCATTGTGCTGTGAAGTCATTTCAAATAGACTTGCGTATGTATGGCAAGCTGTTTTAGCCTTAAATGCCATCAGCATTACAAGCTGTAACTCAGTTTTTATTAGTCAAAATTCTACTTCAAAGTGTCAGCTTCAATATTTCAGATATTGACTGTGAAATCTTTACTAGTAGTGGTATCAGATCTACAGATCTAAAGTCAGGATAACATATCCTTAATTTAACCTTGACTAGCCATATGATTTACATAGAATTACTTTTTTTTTATCGGATCTAAATGTCAGAATAACTAAGTTTACTAGTAAAATTGCATTCACAGATATCACCACTGTAACTGTAAGTAATAAAATTCCTATTTTAGATATAAGTATTGTAATTTTTACTGTGCCACCACTGTAATACATTTTTACTAGTAAAAACTCTGAGATCTATGTAATGCAGTTTCAGTTATAGTATCAGATCTACAGATTTATCAAGTCAGGACAACATATCCTTAATTTAACCTTGACTAGTCATATGTTACCAATGTAAAAATGCAACTGTAAGATCTGTGTAATGCAGTTTTCCTAGTCAACTCCAATTTCAGATATTGACTATAAAACTTGTACTAGAAATAATATCTAGAGATCTACAGATCTATAAAAACAGTTTGACTAGCCATGTTGCCAGGATGACATGTCCCTTATGTAATTTGACATTTTACCATTGTTATACATGAAATGTTACTACTTTATTTACAATCACATTTACAAGTCCAATTAAAGTCCAATGGTTCAAAAGCCGATCTGCACCAAGAGCCCTTCAAGCTTCAAGTACGACTCGGCTCGACCCGCTACCCCTCAAAATCCACAGAAGACAAGTGTCCAGGCTTTTTTCTGTCCTGGCACCAACTTCCCCTGGGTGTCCGAACGGCAGAGTCGCTCACTGTCTTCTAACGAGAATACTTGGGCGAATAGCAGAGTACTATGTTCTCCTTAATGACTTGTGTGTAAACTAAGCTTAATTTGTAGTCTATTCAGATTAGCTGAGGTTTTTCTTGGGTAAATAGTGAAGCACTTTTGTAAGTTGCTCTGGATAAGAGCGTCTGCTAAATGCCTTAAATGTAAATGTAAATTAAAGATATTTTAAATTGTTGTCTAACTAATACACATTAATAACTATATTATCTTACTATGTACAATAATAAATATAGTATATTTTCTATTATAAAAAAATAGTAATATAAAAGGATAATATATTTTGAGACTGTACATATCTTGAATGCATATTGCAACTAGTCAAAACTAACTAGAATCATCTTGAATTAGTTTGATTTTGAATTAATATGTGGGCCTGGACTTTTTACTCTGAATTACAGTGTAGACATCTGGTATGACAATTTCTACTAATCAAAAAATCCATGTAGATATCTTTTAATTGAAGTAAATTGTAAAATTTAATTGTAAATTGTTATTAAATTGTTTTTACTAGTAAAAAATGTAATTATACATAAGACATGTAAAGACAATTATACATAAAAATGTAAATCAGTATCTGACCAGTAATGTGTAACTAGTTAGAATTTCATTAGGACATAAGTCATCCTGACAGTATGACTAGTTCAAATATGTATAAAATATCTGATATTACTAGTTGTAATTTCTATTATTACTAATTCTATAGTTAATACCTGGAATTACAGTTTGTTTTAAAACCAGTTGCTTTACAGAGATCTTGAATTTGAGTTTTTTGAGTTACTGCTTGTATTGCTAGTGGCATTTTAAGCTAAGCATTGCTTTAAGTTAAGACACAAGAACGCTACAAGGCTAAAATCAGTAGTAGCAGCAATGTAAGCAAGCCTATTTGAGATATGTGTTGTATGGGTGTGATAATTCATGCATGCTGTTTGCGTGCATAACGTCTTTACAAAAACCTCTATTACTTTCTGGCCGCATTACTTCATAACTGCAATGCAAAACTAAAGGAAGCAAACTCGTCCTGGCTGATCAACCACATTTAGGTTGAGGAGAAAATTGTATGCATTACATTTTGTGCCAGACTATCACTTTGAGTGTTTGTTTTGAGTGTGTGAGTGTGTGTGCTGCTCTTAGCTCTTGCCCCTGGAGGAATCGGGGTAGGGGGGAGAAAAGAGGGGGGGGGGAGTGCTCGTCAGCATAATGTAAAGACGTCAAAGTCTTTTCGCTCGACTTCCCGTACAGAATTCATTTAGCACGCGGCTGGCATCGGCTGGATTTGGCCTGTTTGTGGATCAGCTGCGCTGTCCTTGAACGTGTCTCATTACAGGCCGGCCGAGCGCTTGTCAGATACGGTCATTACTGAGGGACGCACAGGAGCGAGCATGTCTCTTTAATGAGACACCTCGCTCCATCTCACACACACACACACAAATTCAACTGCAAATGGGCTACTCAGATGTTCCGGTGTAACATTTGCAGATATTCATACTTATTCTTTTCTCTCACTGACACACAGTTGTTTGTTTATATATATGTATATATCTCATATGTCACTATGGACTTTGAGGATGCTGTCTGGAAAGGGAAAACCCCTACTCCAAAATCAAATATAGACGTTTGGAGGTGTAAAGGTGCATTCAACCCTAAGAACACTGTACCAACTGTTAAGCATGGTGGTGGTGGTGTTAGCAACCTGCTCTGGACACATTTCATAAACTGGATGGAAAATAAAAGGAGGAGGACACAACCTCAGACCATCAGCTAGGTGGTTGACAACACAGTTGGACAGTGACCCCAAACACACATCAGAGGTGGTTGTGCAATGGATAAAGAATGCCAGCATTACACTTTTGGAAGTGCCTTTCAAAATTCTAGAAATATGTGGACGAGGCCTTAAAGAAGTTTCACACTTATTTTGACCCATATTTGATTAGATTTTTCCTCATCTTATGGTTGTGAATGGTTACCCTTATCACTATTACTAATATTCTGTTTTCGTTCTCTATTTATTCATCCTAAAGTTTACATAAACACGGCTGCTCAAAAACATTTGCACACACCCTTTGTTATTCACTTGGGGTGAGTCTAGGCCTTTTCTAGGCCTTCTATAGGCCTACCTACCTAGTTGCGAGATAGCTGTGGCATTGCCAGTAATAGAACTTGCAGTCACCTGATGATAGAGCTAGTGCTTAGACAGTTGCGCCACCCAGGAGCCCCAAAGGTATGAGGTTTTGAAATAAAAGGAGTGATACGTTATGTTTGTACAAATGCTACATTCACTTGAAGAACATTATGCTTACATTTAAATTATGGACTGGTCTTCACACACTTTTGGACGTAATATGGCATCTGGCAAGATTTTAACTACTGATGGATTAAAAAAGACATTATTTAAGGTCTTTAAGTCTAGAGATAGAAAGTGATTTCATCTGTAGTTTTGGTCACAAGCTGTTTATATCTCTGACATTGTGACCACAGGCTATAGACATGCATTTGCATACCTATAAGCAGCAGCTTGTTGTTTTTTCATCTCCACATAATCGTGATTTAGTATTCTCCTCCCAAAATCAAGAGTTTCATCACCTTCAGGATTCTGAAGTGCATGGTTCATGGCTTTGCCATTGGCAAAGGCAAGTGTTCTGCAAAGCAACCTAAGCAATAATACTCAACAAAGAGAAAGAAAGAGACAGAACTTGCATAAAGTTTCTCAATAAGGAAAAGTGAGGCATTGCTTCCTTTACCTTTTTTTTTATATTGTGGTGGCTCTGGCTTTTCATGCTTTGCTATCATGTACATTTGTGTGTGTGTGTGTCAGGCATAGAGACATGGCAGCTGGATGACAGACGTCGAAACATTGCTGATAAAGTGTGCTCGCATTAAAAGAGCTGTTTTACGCCGAGTGAAAAGAACGGAGATTTATGCCCTGACAGATTTTGCCTTCATGGGGGCCATGAAAAACTGCCTCCAATACAGAAAGCCATTTATTTCCAGCCTTGACTGACACCTGTCTCGCCCAGCTTTGAGAACGATTTAAAATTCTTTATCTTGTTTTATTTCCCCAGAAAATGACACTGTGGCTGGTGAAAAAGGCGAGGATGAGAAAGAAACACCTGCAGAAGGTAATAATGCATCACTCATATTCCATCAACTGCCCAAATACGCCTTAAATATGTGTACTTCTGAAGGGCTGTGTATTATCATAAATGGGCTGTAAATTATGCTATTAAGCCCAATACATCTAATAAAGGTTTTGCAAAGGGTTCTTTGAGCCATACAACCATGGACAAATCAATGTATGGAAAAAGGTCACATAATGTGTAGGGTCTATACCCATTTAAGGGCCATCCTAAAACTCTACATTATAAAAGAATTAAAGATTCTTTACATTTACACATCTCATTTACAGAAATGGTGCTCTGAGGAACCATCCATTGAAGGGCCTTCAAATATCAATAGTTCTGTATATATGTGTGTGTATATATATATATATATATATATATATATATATATATATATATATATATATAGGGGTCCACTATTTTCTCATTAATTTTTTTCTCCACAGTATAGGCAATCTGGCCTAAATGGGCTAAATCAAAAACCCCTACTGGATAGACTACCTAGTTTGCTAGCATTCCTACCGAGCTAACTCATGCAATCGTTCCTAAAAAGTCAAAAAAAGTCTGTTACCGTCTATGGTTTGGCTAAATCTACTTTATCTCAAATGCCCCTTTACTTTCTATACAGAGCACAACACGTACAAATAGTGTACAGCAGAGCCGGGAATTGTGAACAAATTACTGAATCTCAAAGGGCAATATCCAATATCCATTGTTTTGTGGCAAGGGCCGTTATTTTAGGACCTTTATGGTAGACTAAGTAGGGAGTAGGGAACCAGTGGTGGAAATAGGCCATACAATCTTGTGTTGCAACCTGTAGTATTGTTAGCTTGTTTGATCTCAGAAGGGATCACTAGCCTAAACCAGATTAAATTGCATGGTTCTTTAGTGCCGTGGTTCTCAAAGTGGAGTCTGGGAACCTCAGTGGTCCTTGATGTAGAGCCAGGAAATCCACAAGTTTCTGAGATGATGTAAACTTTGACATGAGCCCAAAGAAATTGAAAGTGGTTGTTCCAGATGTTGCCAGTCCTTGTTATATACTATTTGGTTGCTACGTGGTAGCTATGATATCTCAAGCGGTTCAGAGGGTGATCATTGACATAAATGCTCCACCCCCCAGGTTCCAAATCACTCTAACCCCCCTAAGTACAGGTGCTCTATTCATGTTCTGTTGTTCAGGAGCCTAAATCTTGCACGGTTATCTGTGTGTGTGCTGTGCACTGTGCTCTACTAAAGTGGTCAGCTGTGGTCAGGTTTCTCCTCACCTCTGAAAAACAATCAATCCAGACAGCCCCCCTCAGCCCACCTGCAAGCTTTCTCTGCACGTTTGTGGATGTTTTGTCACTTTTTGCTGGGCGCGCGTGGGGCAAAATGGATGCTTTTGGCAGTAGTCATATTAACCGCTCCGCAGCAGACACAGGTGTTGGCTGGAACCACGCAGATGAATCCTGCCCCTTCCCATCCCATTTACAGGGAATGAAAGTGTGTGAGAGAGAGAGAGAGAGAGAGGCGAAACCCTAAGCGGCTAAAAGCATTAGTCTCAAACAGCTGCTCCATTTTCCCCCAAAACACAACTTGTGGGCCATGTGGGCCTTAGCAACAAGTCAGCTCTTACATCTGCAATTCCAATTCAGAAGATGTTAACCAGGAAAGGAATTATGATCAGAGGCAATTTTGAAGGCTTTGAAATACAATTCCTGTGTTTCTAACAGAAAGTACAAAATGGCTATATACATAGCTGTGAATGCAGCTGTTGACCACCTAGCAACTGGATGTATGCCCACTCAACAAATGGCCACGAGTTGTAGCCAGTCTTTAGATGAAAACCTTCACAGTGGTGCAATAGAAGCAATGAATTTACTCTCTGAGATCAGAAGGAAAAAGTTAGTTTTTTGAGAGGTACTAAGGCCCCATCCACACGTATTGTAATGCTGGGTAAACTAACCAGATGAGATAAGATCAGCAAGACTCAAAATTACAAACATATACACAAAACAAGTAATGAGACACAGCTGACACTGATCAGTCGTACAGAATAGTTCTTGATTGGTGGTTTGGGAACATGTGGTAGTGATATCAGGTTAAGGGGACTATTGGAAGCGTAGTCAAAGGAGTATAGGGAGGCAACCGGAGAGACTGAGACTGAAATATCGATTTTAGCCCAGCAGGGTGCTCTAACATCTCAGAGGTTGAGGTCAGACTCCTCAAGTAGCAAGTGTAATGGCTAAAGTAGACCTAAATACAGAGTGAAGATGAAGCGCATCCTCTGACAACAGGTTTACGGTTGGATTTAGGGTTTAGGATAAGGTTAGGGTTGGTTTATGGGTAGGGCCGGGGTTAGCTGCAGTGTTACTTTCAATAGACAACCATTTACAGACTGCTGCATTTAATAGACATTCAATTAAATGTTAGTTGGATGTCAGATGAGCAGCTACAAGGCATCTACAATGGACCACCCAAGTAGAGTGATAACAAAAACATCTACCATATTTTTGTTGTTGTTGTTGTCGTTGGTGACACCACAGTCTCTGAATTGCTCATGCATGGCTGATCAGACTGGAGTTCTGTAGCTTTTTCCAAATGTAAGTAGCTAACAACGTTCTGTCACAGTGCAATCAAACAGTGAACCCATGAACAGGTTGACATCATGATGTCAGCATTTTCCAAAAGCTGTTTTGTCCGTCCGCATTTGACGTAGCCCGTCCTTCACGGCCATCATTGGTCACTTTTATAGGACAGAGCTGTTGTTGAGCAGATACTGGTTAGTTGGTGCCTAAGTCTCAGCACACTGCTGTCCACCAGTACTAGAGTAGTACTGTATATGGCACAACAAGGTGCAGCTAGGGTAGGGGGTAGAAGTGGCCAGTGATGGTATGTACTCTATTGCACCATAACGATTTTACTACACTGTATTTTCAACAAACTATCAGTAATGAAGGACATCAGTGTGTAAAACATGCGCTAGATTTTAGTGCAGTAACAGCAAATAAGGAATAAATAACCTGCAAACTCACATTTATCCGTCCCTCTCTCCTGGTAGTCTCAGGTCATCTTCCAGTTCCACAGACACTGATTTCCATTGTAAAGCGGCGCGTCTCGGCCTTGTAGGAGCATCGTAAACAAAATTCATGATGTGTGATTACTGCAAAGTCAGCTTGGAGGAGTTTATCACTGCTCAGTCTGTGACTTTGGGAGAGGGAGGCGAATCACTTTGTAGAAATGTAGAGGAGGACTGCAAAATCGGAATGCTCTGATGAGAAAGAAAGGTTAGGGGTACAGAACTTTTCTTTGCTGTCATAACAAACCCTCATACTGTATCTCCGCAGTGGAAGCTTTATTGGGGAAACAACAAAATAATATTGTGTTAGTGTAAGAAATGCGAGTCATTATGGACCATTTCTGTTGGCCCATGCCTCATGAAATGCCTTTCAGTCTCAGAAGCTAACAATACTCAAACAGAAGCTTTTGATTCTTGTTTTTTGGCTCCAGTGATGTGCTTAGTGATTAGCAAGTGATTAGCAAGCACTGCATTGTAGGTCCACCTTGCTAGTTCACAAAGACTGTAGATCATCAGTTGATTTTTCTAGAGCTTCATCAATAACCTGTTTCTGACCACAGGATTGTGTATTGACATTGATATTTGTGGGTGGTGGACTACTCTGAACCTAGCAGTGCTAGAACCTAGTTCTGAACACAGCTGTTCCTCATGGACTTTCTCAGAGTCACTGCTGGATTGAAAATCTTTGGTCTACCACCCAAATAATCTTGTCATTAGCGGGCCTCAGGTCAGAAACTCACCGTTGAATAAGCTAGAGGAGGGCATGTGACACATCAACTTGGTGGTTCCATTGACTGGGTGGAGAAGGGGCTGATGAATTGTGCAGAAACACACAGGCAGTCTACAGCCAGTAACTGTACACCTACAACATGCACCCATATGATGAAATGGCCATTAGAGAGAAGTTCAGGGTAGTTATGTCTAATAACCTGGAACCTCAGTGTACATAATGGACGTTCTGAATCGGCCAGTGAGTGGACGTCCAAGCTACGAGTTTCTGTTATACTGAACAGACTGTACCTCTCACAGTTACAGAGTGGCTCGGTAATGCAGGCCAGATTTCTCCACGCTACCTTCACGGTACACTGTCACATACTAAATTATGGAATGCCCCTCTAGGCTCTGTGGTCAAAGCGCTGCAGAGCTCACTCAGGGAATGACCGGCTGTCTTTCACATATATCCTTCACACTGAAGCAGTAGAGGAAGCACAGATTTTCCCTACAAAAAAAAAACAAAGCTGAGGTTGGGAGGTTGGAAGGTGGTCTCAGCGTCTCAATAGCCAGCCAATAGTGTAGCATCAGACACGCTAAGCTCCCCCTGAATGATTCTTCTTTAATGGAAGCTTTAATCCTCGTACAACTGAGGAGCTGACTCGCACACACCGGCAAACACTCACACACCACCCTGCCAGCATGCAGCTCTCTGCCAGTAGGAGGTAGGTCATGGCGAATCGGGGCTTAAGTTATGCTCGGTTTGCCGTGACGCTGAACAGTCATGCAAGGACGCTCCTCGAGCTCTCTCACATTAGGGCACGGCACTTTCCAAAGGAGGAAAAAAAGGGGGGGGGGGGGGAGCAAAGGGAGTTCCGTCCAGCCTCTTTCTCTCACCCGGCTGCTTCTGGATCAATAAGGCCTCCAAGAAGCTCTCTGGGGGCCGTTGTGGGAGTGTGTTATGGCAGCCTCTTGCCGTCAGCTGCCTCGTGGAGCATGGGAAAGAGTAGGGAGTGAAAAGATCAGGTGTGAGCGCTGTACGCTTGAAGGACTCGCTGTGCTGACACAATACCTGTCCGTCGTTCCATATGAGAAATCAAAGAGCAGTGTCAAGAGTAATTAACTACTTCTAGGCAGGCGAAAAGTTAAATACCATGCAGAGCTACCAAGATACCATGTAACGTAGAAGGAACAGATTTGGAAAAATGTAGCCAACTCTTACCAACAAGTGTCTTGTCTATAGCCAAATATAACCTTTCTCCCAGTTAACTAGAACACTGTTGGCACACCATTTGTGAAGTGAGGAGTGAAAGGTGAGGGGTGAGAACTCCCAACTGTGAAAATAGTTGACAGCTTATAACTTATAAATTAGCTACAATATTTAAATAAACATTTAATCGTGAACCTCCAGATGTCTGATGGTTACAGTTCGGATTTAGGACCAGGGTGAGAGGTTATTCAACCATCAAGGTGGCTGCAGCAACTATTTTAGCTATGCAATATCATTTTTATGGATAGCAATATACTAATAGTGTCGGAAACCATGTATCAGGATTTCTGCATTGATTGCTAAACTACACTTGGGGGAGTTTTCTAATGTAGTGCTAAGTACTTTGTTGAGTAGTTCGTAAGATAGTTCTTAATTAATAAAACAAGTGTTTCCCAAAACCACAAATTAACAACCGCTATTAACGACTTTACACTATTAATTCAGTACTTCTTGAGGTTGATTTTGCCTGCATCAGTCTTGTCCAGTGTTCAAATCCCTGTCCCACTGAAACCCACTGCATTTCCAGTCTTCCATCTCTTTTAAATGAAGCATCTATGGTCATTTAGCTCTTAAGGGCACTCATTAACACGCAGCTGTTCACTTACTTTTTCTAGCCTGCATGTTTCTAGCCTGTGGATGGTTACTCAGTGTGCTCAATTAACTCATCATTTCGTCTCGTCTTGCAACTGTAAGCAAGTTCATTTGAGATAACAGCTTTGTGTGGAGTAAGACAGTGGTGTTATGATTTATGCATAATGCTAATTGTCAGACCGCAGACCTTCAGTGCTTGTAAGCTACGTTAGCCGTACAGCTCCAGGGTAAAATTAAAGCAACTAACTTCAGTAAATGTGACAAACCTTTGTGTGTGTGTTTAAGTAGAGGAGGATGGGAAGCTGGCTGGAGAGCGCAAACCTGAGGAAGAGAAAGAGAAACAGGAGCAGAAGATGGGAGAGTCAGAGAATGCTGGTGGTGAGCTCAACACTTTCCTTTTACTAAAGCATCAGCATTGAGGTCGCGAGGCCTTCTACTGTCTTAACAAGCAAGTGATTACCAGCTGCTCATTACTACATTATTCTATAATCACTAGAGTGATTTAAGCATAATGATCTATATTCACAATATTTCAGATGTACATTATTGTGCCCTTATTAACCCCTTAATGTAGAAAGGCTTATCACACAGTAAGGTGTATTATTCAGTAACCACAGGGACTTCTGTGCAAACTGGTGGGGCTATTCTTTGCAAATAGAAGTTTGCGATAATATTTAAGGGATTAAGCTTCATCAAGACAATAGCTGATAACTAACTTATGAATTCAGTAACAGCTTTACCCCAAGTCAGCAGTACCCCAATAATAACAATTACAGGCTTTTTGTGAACAACTTTTTATTTAGTAAGAGAAGATGAGCAATGGGAGATGTTACAGACAATAGATGATGGTATTGAGTCCTAGGTTTACATACACACAGAATAATAAGACAAAAACATAAGACATAATTACACTAAAAAATATGCCAATAAAAAAGAAAGAAGCCTGTTATAAGAGCTTTCTATTATGACCAGTAATATCTGATCTCATATCAATGATTTTGCCTTATGCTCCCTGGAGTCTAGTAAATGACCTCTAATGTATTGCAGTGGACAAAGTTTTGGAAATCCAACTACATAAAAGAGGTCAAACCAAACCTGAAGACTGCGTTTTTAGTTTTACAGCAGTAGGAAGAGAGAGCCGCTATGAAGATTCAACATTTAAAAGACTATCAAGACCTAGTACATTTGATAAAACTAAGGTTACCCTAGACTAGAGCTTAGATATAGGAGGACAATCCCAAAACATTTACATTTATGGCATTTAGCTGACGCTGTTATCCACAGTGACTTACAAGGTCACTCTTAGTACAGAGGAGGGCCAATGTAGTGTTAGAAGTCTTGCCCAAGGATTCTTATTGGTGTAGCGCAGCACCCAGACTGGGAATCGAACCCTAGTCTCCTACGTGGTGTGGTAGCTCACTGGCAGGTAGTGGTGTTATCTGTTGCGCCACACCAACCACCGGATTAATGACAGTATGGATGATCGCCGCGCTTCAGAGGAGTGGTATATACTCTGAGAATAAGCTTAAAGTGAACCAACACATGAGATGAGATTTCTTAATGAGAAAAATATAAGACATGACTTCAGACTCTGTCCCAGTCCAGAGTGCTATTCAGCTCCCCTTCCCACACTGTACAAGCATGTGTTCTCTCAGGAACCTGAGAAATCAAGCACTTGTACACACATGAAGCCTCTCCTCTACCGATTGGCCAGAGGGTGCATAGACAAGGGGGCATTCAGGGAGATCTTCCAAGGCAAGGAATACTGCACAAATTTGTAGGTATAAATAATAAGATCCGTCCTCTGCTATTCATAACAGGAAAAAATGAACACTTGGGCATTTGTGTCTTTTGACAACTTTTCAAACACTTTTCTAGTACTAACCTTCATGAAACATGGGCTTCTGTAAGCAACTGTCTGAAGATTTGAAAATGAAAGTAATCGATGGCCAGAAGGCAGGGGTAGGCTATAAGAAGATAGCCAAGGCCTTGAACTGTGGCGGTCAACAGGAGGACTGGATTACTAAGAAGAAAACACTCCGAAAATTCCTCAAATGCTGGCAGATCAACCACAAACCTGTATGACTGACAAGATCCTTGAAAGTTTAGTCAAGGGGGTGGTGTACTGTTCCGCTGTGCAGCTTTGCTTTCACAAACATAATCTTCATGGCAGAGACATACGATGGACACCGTACCTGCAAACTTACAGTACAGAAAGTGTAGCTTACAAATTGGTAAATCAAATATTTAGAAGTGTAATTTGGGATTTATTGAGTAAAACATAAAACCACAGAGCAGTGGAGTTCTACTTGACATATACCTCTTGCTTAATAAGGTAATAAAGAACAGCCAGCTCATTGCCAGCTACTGCCTTTATGAAGCTTAAATGGAGTATAACAGGTCCAGTATAACGGCTAAGGCTTAATATGTGCATTGCAAGGGCATCATAATCATCCCAACAGGTTCCATCTAGAGCCTTCTCAGGAGAATGTAGCACCACCTTGCAGCTGCACATTGAGATTGATGCTGTATGCATAAGGTGTGTTTAGTTTATGACCACAGAGGAATTTGGCGTATAGTGGACCCACCCTCAACCTAGGCATGACCATGATACACCCGTACCAACACCATACCCACCATGTTATTCACCAATGATGAATTCAGGAGACTGCACCCGACAGCAAACCTATACAGTAGACTTATAACACGTTCCACCTAAACCTATGCCAGTAGAGTCAAACCTGGTGTGTTTATGCACATGCCCGATAAACGGCATCCACAGCTCAAGGCGTCCCCTCGCTCCTCACCTGGGTCCTTGATAGATTACTCAAACCAAGGCACACATATTCGCCCTCCATTCACAAGTGGACTTCAAATTTGTCGCTGGGCGCCATTATTAAAAATGATAACTGTAATCTCGCTGCCTGCTGGCCATACAATTTGGAGCTGCCGGTTTTCAATGGGGTAATAAAGAAGGCCTGGGCTGTTGGCCTGTTTGAATTATGAATAAAACAGTTGGAGAACTGAGTGTGTTAGGAAGGGGGTGGATTTTTTTAATCCTTTAATTTGTTAATCCGTCTTCCTCTCTCACCAAGCAGACAGCGGAGAGGAGAAGGCTCAGGAAGCTCCCGCAGACCCACAGGCAGAGCAAGAGAAAGGTAGGGTCAGCTGCAATCTTTCAAAGGCTTTTACTCTTACATATAAAGGTGCCACAAGACTTCTGTGGAACGATGCCTTAGACTAACAGTGTTAACATCCCCTGTTAGCAATTCAGTGGACGGTTTTTTAAAGACATGCAGTTTAGTTCAGGATTCGATTGGAAATTTGTGATTAACAGTTAGCAGTAGGTGCCAAAAAATGTTCTTTGGTGGAAGAAGAAGAACTTTTAGGACCTTTCAGTTGACTTACAACTGCCCTGTAAAAAGTACTGTAATCATTATCGAGTTGTTTGTTAATTATGGGTCACTTTTATTTTAATTGTTTATTAGATTACTAAAATGTAATGATTTATTAAAATGTTTTTAAAAGTTGCTGTTTGAATTGTTGACCAGCTCATTGTTAACATTGTTTACTAAATAGAGTGATGAAACTGATATTAATGAATGTACTATTTTGATAAATATGTAATTTGATACCATTTATAATAACTTTATAATGGGATTCAGTTGTGAATAATAATATTAATATTTAAGAAGTACATATTACCCATTAACATTAACTAAGCATTAAACAAATGCCTATTAATCACATAATCACATAATAGCAGAACAATAAATAATAAATAAAGTTTTTAGGCTAAAGGCAATATGTAATATTATATAATAAATTCATTAGAATCAAATAATTAAATTATTGTTAACTACTATAGTTAGTGATTATGCTTCTAAAATGTGGTGTAATTCATATAGTTATGCATATGCTCATGTGGGCTTGGTGGGTTCCAGGTGAGCATGGGCTTAAAGTAGGTTTGTACATGCGTTTTTACTGGGCCCCATCATTATAGCCCACCTTAATATCACATGGGTCCCATCTAGGCCCCATATGAAATGTACAACCCAAATAGGTCCCATGTTTAACTCAGATGGGGCCCATCGCTGACCCTGATGGGCATCCAAATCTGGTGCCAACGTGGAACCTGAAAACCGACCTTCTGGTTCTTCTAGAAACCTTGTGGAAATGGTGTACACTGTTAAAACTATAAGATCCTTGAGAACCCTGTGGAGGTTCTTCAATTTGAAACTGAGGAGGAACCTTTTAAAGTGCTTTGTGGAATCTCCCAGAAAAGGTTCCTTAAAGGTTCCTCAAAGCACTGTGTGAGATTCCTCTGCAATTTCAAATGGAAGAACCTCCAAAAGTTCCTCAAAGATCTCATACTTTTGACAGTTGCTGGCAAACGACAACCTTGTATCTCCATTATTGCTGTTTCTTTTTACTTTTTTACTTTTAGCTAATTTACCTGTTGTTTTTATTGACCTGCTATGAAGTATTCCCAATTCTATAACAGTTGCAGGTTGTTGTTGTCGCCTAGAACCATACATCCAAACTTCTTTAAGGAGTCCTGAGCTCTCTATGAGAAAATATGCAGCACTGTGTGTCCGCAGTATAGTCAGTCACATACACAGTAAACATACACACACAATGCAAGAAACTAAAAATCCAAACCCACCAGTAAACAAGCTTCATTTGTAAAGGGACTTTATGTTCCACTGCTGATACATGCAGGTGGCCTTTCGCATCCTCCCTGCTCTCAGCTTCTCCCGTGAACAAAGCAGCGCAGACGGCTCAGTAACTTTGTGAAACACGAATTAAAATGAAGCTCCTTTAGCCCACAGCCACATATAAATAAATCCGGCTTTGCAAAAAGAGAGTGGAAGCGGGGTGGTCACGCAGAGCCGCAGTGCCGAGCCAGTGTTGCTAGACAGGTGAGATTTAAAGTAATGGCTGTGGAGCTTCAGCGGCTCCCGCGCTGCCTGACTGTCATGCAAAGCACACCCAGCCTATGAGCACATGTTATTGTTCACCTTCATTATTAAGGTAAAAGCGCTGCACTGTCTTCTACTGTATTTTCAGCTGTAATATATACAGCCTTCCATCGCACACCAGCCATATTAGCAGCTTGACACAAGTGAGTATTATTTTTGTGCAATGTGAGAGAAAAACATCAGTATCATCAGGCGTTAAAAACATCATCAATTCCTAAACTTCACACATATTATTTAAAGATATCTTTCCTATCATTGGGTTGTTGTCATTGGGTTGGCTGTTATGTCTTTAAACGAAAGGAAATATTATATTATCTGACTTATTATTCTGTAAATACTAAGAACCTAATAGGGTATTTGGAACAGTATCATTTGGCCCGGTTCATGTAGCAACCCGTTTTCCCATAAGTAGCATTTGGAGGGTCTGGAGGTGATGTGCTGCTCTCCAGTATCAGCAGCAGCATATTCTCCTGTCACCATCACATTTTACTGTTTCACCAGCTTTATGGGGTTTCTCTAGTGGGCAGGGTAAATTTTTGTAATGTCAAATATGATCAGACTGATTAGGACTGTTACGTAACCGTCTTGGCGTTTATGAATTGGCCAGTTTGGGCCTTTTTTTCTTTCCTTTTATTGGATAATGCATTTTGTGTGCCCCCCTATATTTTAAAGAACATCATTTCAGCTACATTATAAGTTATAATTCTGTTCTTGGGTCCAACTGAACAATAATGAAGTGGATAACCTTTACATGACCTCTCATTTTACTTATTTTACTAATAATTAGGACAATAACGCAAATGTGGATGTACATTATGTCTTGTTCAAACCAGATATCTGTGTAGAAATGCTGCTTCTTTTAACGCAGCTCAAAATGATATCATAAGCATTCTGAAAGACAAGGTTGGTAGCACTGGTTTGAAGTTTTCTGGTGGATACAGAAGAATATATGATACATTTCGCATCAAAAGCAACAAATAAACAAGATGCAAATTGCATTGAGAGAGTCTGGCTGCTTTCCAACTTTAACATTAAACAATATCTGCATCCAAGATCACGATCATATCAGAATATTATGAATATTATGACCACCCCTGGTTTGGAATAAGCTTGGCCCGCTCAACTTACCGTACAGGAGCACTGTGTACTTCTACAGTTCCAGACTGTAGTCCATCTGTTTCTCTGCATACTTGCTGTTAGCCTCCTTTCTCCCAGCACCCCACAGGAACACCAACACAGAGCAGGTATCATTTGGGGGGTGGGTCATTCTCAGCACTGCAGTGACAATGTCATGGCGGTGGCAAGTGTGTTTAACTGAGTGTTGTCCACTCTATTAGACGCTCCTACCTAGTTGGTCCACCTTGTAGATGTAAAGTCAAAGAAAGAAGCTCATCTGTTGCTGCACAGTTTGTGTTGGTCATCGTCTAGTCCCCCTTCATCAGTGGTCACAGGACGCTGCCCACAGGATGCTGTTAGCTGGAATTTTCTGGTTGGTGGACTGTTCTCAGTCCAGCAGTGACGCACTGATGTGTCTGGTCCGGTTGTACCAGCGCAACACACGCCACTAACACCACCATCATGTCGGTCAGTGTCACTGCAGTGCTGAGAATGACCCGGCACCTAAATAATAGCTGATTTGTGGTGGTCAGTCCTGCGGGGTCCTGAGCATTGAAGAACTGTAGAAGACACAATAGACTTACAATGCTTTGGTTAAATCTCAAGATAATTCCTGTCCGTCATCTATCAAAATTCATAGATGCCGTTGCTATGGGAACGTGGCATCATGACCAAAAGCAATTTAAACTTGGACCTGTAAAGCTACATCAAAAGCCCATGTTACAGTTTACTGTCTACCCCACAATAATAGGTCGTGCCCTCTAGTTATAAGAGTAAAGTGTGAGGCCAGCGAGTGTGTGGGTCTTTAGCACACAGGAAGACAAGGTAGGTGTGTGTGGGAGGAAGAACGCCAGCCACTGGCGACACACACCCACATGCGCATACACAAACACTCAAACACCCACATATATACAGCAGCAGTTCATCGGCCCCAGAGAGGGAGATAGAGAGAGAGAGAGACTGCTCGGAGTTCTTTCCTTCTCTGGGTCTCTGGCTCGCTCTCCCTCTCTCCCTCTGACTGTTGTTTTTGCAGCCTCTAGTAATGTTGAAGGTAACGTGAAGTCCACTAACGTTTTTCCCCCCCACAACAAGTGTTTCACACACATCTCTGAGCCCCCCAACCCAACAAGTCTCCCAACAAGACTTCACTCAATCTCCCTCAGGAAGGCACATTTATTGTTTATTTAAGTGTTTGTTCACTTATTTATATGTTTACTTCTCTTGGCTAAACTCTTTTTACTTCTCTTTTTTTTTTTGCACTCGAGTTTTGAAACTCCTGGGTGCCTGTGAGCCACGGAATTAACTTTTTATAGCAAGCGAGAGCTGGCTTTATATAGCACGGCAGTTAATGTGCTTAATTTAGCGCTCAAAAAGTTTCTTTTGTAAATTAAATTAAGCTGAGACACTGGTACGACCTCTCAGGAAAAAAGTGTAAAGCGTATTACAAAAATGTAAGAGATCAGAATTTTTTTTTTTGGCATTCACTGTATAATTCAGCAGTTTGAAATTGTGGAATTTAAACAATATATCAGAATACTGTGTCCACCTTCCCAATAGTGGGAATAACCCCCTTGGCTTGGATGATGCTAGTGAGGCCATGTGGCATGTACTGTTTTAGAGGATGGATGGTGTTCATTATGAAGGCTAACTGGTCCACAGTAGTGCATCAATTGCTCTGTACCGCAAGTCCATTTTCGGTACATCTTCACTAGGCCGGCTCTAGAACATCCATTGAAGTCCATTGCAGTTGAGCGGTTTCTGAGATGCTACCACCATTCGCCCACTGTCGCAGGCCTATCCGAACATATGACCAACCCTGGTTTGGAAAAATGCTTGGCCCAGGTCGTCACAGATGCCACATGTGACAGGATTTGCTCCATGTATAAGCAGTCAGCTGTGGCAGACGTCCAAACTATCATCATTGGCAAAGGGTGCGACATGACTGATGTCCAAAAGGGCATGATAACAGGGTGGTAGCATCTCAGAAAACACTAACTTGTAGGATGTTTCAGAGCTGCTGTAGTGAAGGTGGACAGACAAAATGGACTTCTCGCACATTGAGAGCTTTCCAACTACATAACAGCGGTGCCCCACAGGCCATTAACGCCAGAGGTGAAACGACAACTCCAGGCTGTGAACCAGTTAACCTCTATAATAAACACTGTCCATCACTTCAGGGGTGGCTATTACCACTATTAGGTAGGTGGTCATAATATTCTGAGATGACTGTTTAGATACTTGAGGATCTTTTCAATCATTCTCCTGTTCTTGCAGTTATCCCCTTTTCAGCTTCAGCCTTCTAACAAATTGACAGTTGTGTTTCGGATTTCCTGGTATTTTGTGGAATCCATTCATCCAAACACCCATTTAATATTGCCACAATCCAAAAGCATGATAGATCCACCTTTATGCATCACATTTGGCAAGGTGTTGTTTTTATTAAATGCAGTTAATCTGAGTTTTAATCTGTGATGGAGTCTGAGGTAAGGTTTCCTTCTTATGATTCTTCTATGAAGATGTAAAGTGTGTGCAAGCAACGCTGCACAGTAGAACAGTGCACCAGCATACTTGACTCAGGTCAACCTTCCTGCAGGTTCCTGGAAGTTCTACCTGAAGACTCTGGAGACATAAGTGCAGTAAAGGCTAAATTGAATTTTGACAAATAATAAGATGGGAACAATGTTAGCAAGTTAAAACTGTTTATTGGTAGAGAGAATCTTTGGCATAGGCCTCGTCGTCAGCCCAGATCTCTCGCAGATGCTGCCTAACTTAGAGGCATGAGAGGCTTGACGTCACTTTTAAAAACAGCAATGTAGCAATGAAGTCTAGAAGAACAGGTGGAGGTTGGCGATTGGCTGAAGAAAGGTGATACTGCATTAGAGTCTCCTGGTAGAACTTTCATTTGAGCTTGCCACAGGGGAACTGCCACAGTTCCCCATAACTGCCATTTCTTAGTAACAGTCTGCACTGTAGAATCTTCCTGCAGCCTTCACCTACTTTCTAATCATCGATTACTGCACCATGTCTGAAGACTCAGAAATTCTAAAGCTCCTAACTACATATGGTGGCAAGTCCCAACTGCTGACCCAAGTCAGAGACAGTCAATAAACAACACTTTGGGTGCCCAAACTTTTGCATAGGCCACATTGATCATTTTATTGTCTTTTTTATGTTCTGAAAGACAAAGTAACTGATTGATTAGCAACAGAGGCTTTGTTTGTGTGTGTGTATATGAATGTGTATCTAATCAGGCTGTTAAGAAATGAACTCAGGTGAGCAGATGGTTGAACTAAACAAATCCATATAATGACTGAAGTGCCCAGAGAAGACTGCAAAAAGCCAAACTGCATCAAACCTGTGATCCACTCACATCCCCAAACCTCGAGCCTTTCAATCAGAAGTGATTGTTCTTAGGGCAGTTTCTGACTCCAGTCTCCTTTTTCAGCAAGTGGAACGGCCAGTGAACTGGATTATAGAGATTAACTTGGCCAGTTTGTCGTTCTGCACGATGAAGCACTGGCTGCTGAGTCTGGAGGTGTTATCTTGTGCACAAGACAAGGAGATATTTGGGTGAGGCTGTTTCAGAGACAGCTATGACATTATCTCCACTTTCTTACACGGTTAAGTAAGATGGGCTTTTTTTTCTCCACAGTTTACTTCAAAGGTACCCTAGCCATCATTTAATAAAGGTTTGTCAGGTCTGCTTTATTTCACTGAGGAAAGTTGTCATAAGGCTTTGTTAAGCCTACTTAAACCCCGCAAGAATTAAAATACTCATCTGCATCATGAATAGAAAGGCCTGAATAAAGTTTTATAGAAGTTGAGATGACAACATGAGAGCATATGGACCCTACTACCCTGAAGATAATCATGAGGTTATAACCATATAACCCCGAAGGCATGTAAAGAGGTTATGACATATTATGACAACTCATTTTGTATGTCAAGTCACGTTTTACATAATGGTGATGATGTGACCCAACTAGTGGTCTGTTACCTGACCCAAGCCTGATGGGGTATTCAGGCCTGTTTTTCACATACAACCCTGAGCTTGGGTTTGTTTTCAAAGAAGTGATTTTTATGTATTATATTAAGCTTTAAGATTTGGGTTGGGTTTGGGCCTGACTGGGGTGAGTTCGGGCTCAGTTTCATGCCCATGTAGATCTCTAGACCTAACCCAGAATGACATGAGAAAACTGGTTTCTGGTTCAGGTAGGGCCTGACTGGGGTAGGTTAGGGGTTCAATTTCATGCCCATCCAGAGCTCTAGACCTAAGACTGACTGTGAAAGTTGGTTTCTGGGTAATCTCTTGCCTAAATCTGTGTAACAAAGCTCATAGGAAGGTTATAGGAAGTCTTTACATGTTCATTGACATAGGAATTTTGAAAGTATTCAAAGCTGACGCAAGATGGAATCTTTATTAAACCTTAATCTAGTATGAAAGTTATTAAGGGCGGGCTTATGATGGTCTTATGTAGTCTCATAAACAGTGCCCTAATGGAAATGCCAGTTTGTCGTTACTGTTACTGGATTTCTGCTTCACAGCTCATACTAATTTGACGTTTCTATACTAGGTGCCAATTAGTTATTCGTATTTTTAGTGCAGCCACTATAAGCATCTATAACTGAGCTGTGGAAGTACATGCATATATTGAATGCTAAGGCATTTATTGGAACCCGTTCAGGCTTTGAAGTGCTATTACTTTTATGTTTTGATAAAATAGGCCTCGGCTGTAGATGAGATGTTATGGAGTGCTGCAAGGAATAGTTTATTGTCTACCCGCATTGCATGTAATAAAGAAATATTGCCCAATCTGAAAGTAATTAAGGCTGGGCATGGTCAAGGGGAGGTGTCACCTTTGGCCTATATGGAAGACCCTGTTGCCTCTTTCAAATTAGCTGTGCTTGCTAGTAGACAGGATTAGTGTGTGTTCAGGCACGCACCGGTTTCTGCTGAGAGGAATGAACCCCTGTTGATTATTGCACCTCTTCTTTATTGTTCATTAAGTAAGAAAAGTGCCTTGCAGTGGGCCTGCAGTGATTTAACTGCATACTTAAAAATTCCATAAGCCAGTCATCACAGCCATTCTTTGCAGTAATGCTAGTGGTGATCCTAATGCTGGAAATGAACTTGTAGTTGGAAGGAAGGGTGGTGTAAGCCGGAAAGTGAAATTGGAAAAGACACAGATGAGCCAAAACATTATGACCACTCACACATGAAGTGAAGAACATTGATTATCCCATAATGATGACACATGTCAAAGTCTAAGACTTGGGTTGGTCGTGTTTTTGTAGTTTGATGTGTTGGATGTTGGGGAAATTGGCAGTTCATGAAGACTTGAGTGAGCTGAGTGACAGGAGCCAAATTGAAACCCTTATGGCCAGATGACTGGGTCAGTCAGATCCAAAATATCAAGCTTTTTTTTTTTTTTTTTTACAGTGGTCCAAAGAGTTAAGCCTAATACAAGGGCTACTTTGGCACAACTCAGAGAAGTGTTTAATGGTGGGGGCAGGAGGAATATGTCACTACACAGTATTTCCCACCCTACTGTGTATGAATATGTATAGCTACAGAGCAGTCAGGAACCCATGCTAACTCCTGTCCACCATCAAATGCACATATATTAAAAGCTTGATGAACTTTTGGAGGTTCTTCAATTTGAAACTGTGGAAGAACCTCATAGGGTGCTTTGAGGAACTTTCAAGAGAAGGTCTTTAGAGGAAAAAGGTTCCTAGTAGGTTAAGAGGTTCCTCCACAGTTTTAAACTGAAGAACCTCCAGGAATTGTGTTGGAGCTGGACCTTGAAACAGCAGAACTAGGTTGCCTCATCTAATGAGTCCTGTGTTCTGCAGAGAATCTAAGTCTGTGGCAGCTCCACCTCACAACTTTCAGAACTTGCGGCAGAAGGATCTTGATCTGTCTGGGTGTCAGATAGCACACGGCACCTTCAGAAATCTCATAGAGTGAGATGTTTTGGTGGCATGCTGGTGGAGGGACAATGGCATATTAGGCTCATCGTTGTAAATGTGGTGCTGAAACCTAATTTTGGTCTGTGCTTACATGGCCGAAACTATTGTGCTTGATTATGAACAGAGTGAATAGAAAAGGGCTTACCACACTGAACAAAAAACGACAACTAATATGCTTGGCCAAGCAGTGGGCGAAGAACAGAAAAGCATGCAAGCAGGAAGCTTCCATGTGTTAAGCAAATATTGTTATCTTCTGTTCACACCAATGAGTCTTTCAGCATTCTTTTTGTGCAGGCTTTGTGTGTGTGTGTGTGTGTGTGTGTGTGTGTGTGTGTGTGTGTGTGTGTGTGTGTGTGTGTGTGTGTGTGTTTGGAACAATGTATCGCTTCATCAGCCAACCAGAATGAGGTTTCAGCTGATATTTTACCACATAAACTATTTTAAACGCATTTAAGCTTAGCATAGGCGTGCCAAATGTTGTCCTCTATTTCTCGCTGGCTGGAGTTTTGGCACCACTACATTGCTGTTTATGTGGAACGAGCATGCCAAGCGTGTTCCGCAAGCACACTGGAACAAAGCTGAGCGAGAAAACAAGGGGGTGAATACACCAGAGGACAATATTGAGTACTAAAAGCATTGTGGAAGCATGCACAGTGTTAATTGAACATAGATTTCGTATTTTAATCGAGCGTGGATGTGACTTTCATCAGCTTTATAGGCCGCTGTTCTGCTCTTGACCTTGTGGCATCCAAAACACATAGCAGAGATGGCTTCCAGTGCTTGGCAGCATCAACGTATCTACTTGTCTGCCGTCTGTAAATCCTCTTTCATTGTTTTTTTTTTGTTTTGTTTTGTTTTGTTTTGTTTTGTCTTATCTTTTCATCCTGGATTCGTCTTCTAACGAACCCTCGTATTTTCTATAATCTTATCCCAAGCATCAACTGTAAACTCTTAAAAATGACGGTACCAAAGGAGGTCTGGAGCAACAACCACTTTATAACCTTTTAGCTTCCCTAAAGAACCTTCTTTAGACCTCACTTCCTTCTGGAACCTTCTGGAATCTTTATTTTCTAGAGCGTAGAACTCTGTCCTATGCCTCTGCATCGGCGACCGTGAATAAATCATCAGGAAGAGTCTGTGCTATAATCTACATATACCCTCAAGGCATCAAGCAAGGGCATTCAGGCATCCTCCTTGCCTTTTATTTCATCAAGAAATGGGCTTGTTCAGTCCATTTATCCAAGATATGTATCAAAACAACATATTTACCCCTCTCCACTGAACCATTTGCTCCACTTTCTTCATGCATCATTAAGGTTTCTACCCCATTGATCCCTGAAGGCTCCATGGAGAAGAGGATGGTGGGGTCAAAGATTCTTGTAATTCACAGTTTCCCCTCATTCTGTTCATGTAATGAAGGAGGCCCTTGATGAACCAGTGTTGTAAGCTTGCCTAGTTGTGACCTGTGGCTGTGGGTTGTCAGTAAACGCAGTAGAACCAGTAGCTACTTGATATAGTAGCCATTTGATGCCCTTTGATAACATCTGTGTGGTTTAATGCCCCGAAAGCAATCGATATGGTGGTGCTTTTATGTATGTAGATGACCTCTGTTCTTATTGGATGCTATTTATTGTGACAGAACTAGACCAAAAACAACAACAACAACAAAAAAATCAATAATCATTTCCATTACTTACTGCTGCTATCTTCTAGCTGATGATCTGATGATCAGTCCAGCTCCTGAAGGTCTAACCACCTTGCTAAAAAATCCAGCTCAGCTTTTGGTAGTAGCTAGTTTCAAATGGTATAAGCTGGTCTTTGATGGTCAAGGTGGTTAAAGGCTGGTCATCCAGACCAAAACATTCCCTGTGCCGGTAAGTTCATGGTGCTCTTGACCAGCATAATATATGTTGCATTTGAGTTTGGTCATGCTTGGTCATGCTGGTCAACCAGCTTGGCAATGCTGTTCATCCATCTTGGTCTTGCTGGTCAACCAAGTTAGACATGCTGGTCAATAGCTTGGTCCTGCTGATCATACTGGTTAACCAGCTTAGACATGCTAGTCAAACTGGTTGACTAGCTTTGTCATGCTGGTCATGTTGGTTGCCCAGCTTGGTCTTACTGGTCATGCTGGTGAACCAGCTTGGTCTTACCAGTCATGCTGGTTAACCAACTTGATTGTACTGCTCATGCAGGTTAACCAGCTTAGATATTCGAGTCAAACTGGTTGACTAGCTTTGTCATGCTGGTCATGTTGGTTGCCCAGCTTGGTCTTGCTGGTCATGCTGATCAACCAGCATGGTCATGCATGGTAATACTGGTGGTCTAGCTTAGTCAGGTTGATCATGCTTGTACACTAGTAAACCATCTACCTATTAGTATGTAAGTTGTTCGGGGTAAGAGTGTCAATCAAATGGAAAGAACGAGTAAAGTAAAGTAAAGCTGTAGCCATTCTTTAATGAGAGCGCAAGAACAATTTCCCTTAGGAAAGGTTTTATTTATGTTATGAGATATAGAACGAGTAGGCAGTACCAGACAGACAGTATATTGTTGAGTATTGGGGTAAATGGCAGATATGATGACCTGCTGTATAGCATGGATAGAATGCAGCCATCAAAACAACACTCAGCCCACACACATGTGCATTGAGCCCGTCCATCTGCTGCGAATGATGGACACCGGACTTCAAACGCACGCAGGATGCCCCTGTGTTCATTTGTGCTGTGGTGAAAAACCAAGCCACCATTGTGTCTGGTGTCCATTATAGAGTCACCTATGCCCCCCCAGCCCAGTTAGCATCAAAGCGACAGGGGGAGAGAGAGGAGGCTCATGCTCAAATAAGCTGGAAGGGACGTGCTTCCCTGAGTGCAGCTTTGAAGCTTCGCTTTTGATCAGAACCCTCATCCTTTCAGGACGAGGCTTGGGGGAAAGTATGGGAGGAATAGATTGGGAAAGGCGCTCCGACTAGGCAAAGCGCTGATTTGTAAGGCAGGGGCTGTGTCGTTTGCGTTTGATTATGCGAAGAGGGGGTTTTGTCATGCTCCATTATGTGTGCCTTTGGTGGTTAAACCCACCAAAACCTGTGCAATTTCAAGCAGTAGAGATGGTCCAGAATTAGTTTTACACAGTTTACAGAATTTCCCCCGTACCACAAAAACAGTCAATCCACCAAGACGTGCCATCAGAAGGTAGGTTAGTTTTACTCTGGATTCATGAGGCTAATGTGGCTAACAAGGCATCAAAGTTTGTCGTCAGTTAACCCAACCTGCCTGCCTTAATCATCCCACACTCAAACATGTAAGTAAAGTAGTGCACTCGCTCTCTGACATATTCTCTTATCTATACAAGACTACAGCAGGCTCTGCTGAGGTTCACAAACTGATTCAAATATAGGGAAAACGGGACAACCATGCAAGGCCCGGCAGACCATCAGATAAAAATGGCTTAAAACTCCACTCTCACTTGAGATCTTAGACAATTTACAGTCTAAACTTTGCAAAAAAAATAAAGCTGCTGGTGTCCAGACCTCAACATTTTAATTTAATTAAAAATGACAAGAATTATGCTACTGTCCAAATACTTTTTACATTTTACTCAATGGCCACTCATGGTTTATAGTAGAAATGAAAACCATTCAGGAGTTTTATACCTGCCAATTTTTTTTTAAGTGTTACAATTCTACGATAACAAGCAATGTTTTAGGCTTGCAGCTTTCATGCCTGATTGGGTACAAGCTTTATGTGAACTTACACTAGCCTCATAGCTCTGGTGCAAAACTATAAAAGCTAATCAGCCCGTTCTACATTTGGCATAAGGGGGGAACTTGTATCAATTAGAATTTGATTTTCCACCAAACTGTCGCCTCAAGCTGTCCTAGTTTACACTTTAGGCACTGAATGATGATGTCAATATTAGCATCTTCTGTTAATATGGCAAATACTGACTGCTGTTTCCCTCAGAATTAAAATCTTGTGCTTCTGTCTAGAGTTTATGAATCTTTTTCGCTTTCTGTTGCCCAGTTTTTCTATCCCCACACTCTCACTGCCCATCCATCAATGTTTATCCTGCTTCTTTGTGTCATTTTTCTTTCCACAGACCAAGCAAAGGCCATGGAGACCAAGGAAAAAGAAAGTCAGGGAGATGATGAGGGCATGGATGTGGAAGGTAAGCCTGTTTTTAGGTCTTCCAAAAGCTTAGTAAGGTTCATCTGTGGTATTTGATGGTTTCCCACTCAACCTTTAGGCCAAAAACTTGACTTTGCCAGTTGTAGAGTGGACCTGCTCTTGTCTTGCATAGTAAACAATTCTTTGATAACAAAAAGCTTTGACTACTGATGAGTGCCCCCTTATGGACATCTGTACACATGCATTTGTTGACAAGCTGAGAGATCCAGAACTGGCTTCTGAAATGAAAGAAGCATGTAGACTGAGGTGGTAGATTAATATTCTTGGATTTGACACAAATATGACAAGGGTTTCACAGTATTACACAGTTCTGGTGGGAGGTCTTGTGCAGCTCCACCAAAGCTTCATAGTGCAGTAGCGGCGTTTTGGCCAGGAGTGGCAATGACAGAGATGCTATTCTCCATATTACAGTCAATGCAGCATCCACAGGTTTCTGAAGCTGATTTTTGAAGGTAATTCCTACATAGTGTTGCTTTAAAATAGCATTATACGAGAATTGGTATTTCACTTTTATACCACTGCTGTCAGTACATTTGTTGATAAGATGAGAAATCCAGAACTGGCATCTGACATAAAATAAAGCATGTGGGCTGAGGCAGTAGAGTAATCTCTATTTTATACAAATATGTCTCAGGTTCGTGCAAGAGGTCTTGTGCAGCTCCACCAAAGTTAATAAAAAAATAATAAATTACTTTTCAAAGTCAACATCTTTCCGATTCAGACCCTTTCAATCCAGCACACTTGGAGCGCTCATGCATAATGTACAGTATGCTTCAAACGATGTTGTCGCAGCACTTGTCATGTATTTGTGTTGGGAAAATAGGCCAGTAAAACAGAACGGGTCACTGGAGTGCCCTCACCATCCGTGTTTTGGATATTACCTCGATTTGCTAATATATTGAATGAAGCCTGTAGTGGTAATTCACTTCACTCACCACGCCAGTCGCCTGCTTTCGGGCAACGGAGCATGAGTACTCAGCTTCAATAAAGCGGGCTTTCCCCTTACTTAATATGCTGGCTTGTAATAAAAGCACTTTGCAGTAATGAGAGTTTGAAAGCTCGTTAAAGCCTCTTTTATGCGCTCACTTCTCTCCGGTCCTATCTGAGGGTTTTTTTTTGGGTCCACTGGGGTGGGTGGATGGAGAAGAGGGGGGGAGGTACGTAACTCATATTCATACCCAGACAGGCAGAAAATTAGATCTGCTGTCTTCCATTCGTTTAAGAGATAGTGGAGGGTAGACGATGTATTGTTAGTCAGCACCAATCAACTGCATCACACAAATAATGGGCAGGCGTGTCGGGAGAGAGAGGCTACATGGTCTTTTGGTCTTGCTCCTGGAGTCAAAAAGAACAAAGAGAGTGTTGAGAGTGTATATACTTGGTGGATACATTAAGGTTTTATGTGTATAGGATTTGGAGCTGGGCGGCACTCTCTGTTGATTATTTGTCTCAAAGGTGATGAGAGCTGTGAGACACCGGCGATTGTTTATAATGTTGACCATTAATTCTGAATTCCAGCATGCAGCGAACCAGTAGAAGGTCTAAATAGGTATTCAAGGTTGAAACCTTTTGTAGGCAATAAGCAGGGCTAGGTATCTTATTACAGTGCTTCTACAGGTGCATATTTTGTACTGACTTGTTTCAGGTCTTCAGACTAAATTTAATGGAAGACAAAAGCAACCTCAATTACTTTTAAATGATAATTTAATTTTCTGAAGGACAACATATCCATCAACAGGCTCTGTATGAAAAGTCATGTTCCCCTTAGCTACTCAGCCAAGCAACTTAGCTTAGAATTGGGATCAGCTGAACAAGAGACACCGACTAGAGACTAGAACTTGATTGCTCATGTTACTAAACTTCACTCAAATAGAACTTTAGAACAAGGCAATGCAAAGTAGGCTAAAATCAGCAACACAGTATGCTGCAAATGGAAGAAATTCTGAAAGATAGAGAAGACAATTTTAGAAAGGCCTACAACGCCATTTGTTGGCTCTAGAATGCAAAAGGAGAAAATGTGGTACATTGGTGAATCTTTCCAAAAGTGGCTTGCTTGCCAAAACTCCTCCAAGGGATTTTGGTAGGCCAGGAAATGACTCATCTACAAAGTCATAAAAGGACTGAAAAAAAGATGAACATTTGAGGAACAACAGGTCTAGCTTGCCTCAGATGAGGTCAGTGTTCATGATGATTTCACCATTAAAAAAAAGGCTGTCCGAAGAGTTGAAAGACTGAAACCACTGCTAACCAAAAAGAACATAAAGGTATTTACCATAAAACCATCTGAATGTCTCACAAATCTTTTGTATCATGTTCTGTACTTTTTAGAAACCAGCAGTCCATAAAATCTGGCATAAAGCTCACACAATAAGAACCAAAACACCAGCAGTTAAACATGGTGGTGGTAGTGTGATAGTGTGAGGATGCTTTGCTGATTGTTGTGATAGGGCATGTTGTCCATAACTGACAAAACCATGAACTCCCACAGAATATCCCACAGGTGTCACTCCGAGATCTGAAGCTCAAGTGCATTTGGGTTATGCAACAAGACAATGACCTGAAGCACAAGAGCAAGTAAACTTTTGAGGCAGTCTGGGTTCCTTCATAGTCATGTGAAAGACTGTGGTTCAGTTATAGGAAGTGTTTTTGGTTGCAGTTGTTGTGGCACAAACAAAATGGCAATGATATTTTGACATGGATGATAAATGTTGCAACTTCAGGCACTGTGTTTCAACTAAGGTACTGGCCTGGGTAGCTGGCACTAGCTATTTTATGATGGTGCTTCGTGTCTGGGCACTAAGGCACAGGCGTATAGACTCAAAGTACGCATGTTAAAACTGCAATCCAGTTGAGTTGTTAAGTCACCTCAACCAGACGATATGACATGCTTTTATCTGTAAAATAATTGGACAGAAATGTACAGTAAAACAAAAGAAGTCTGTGTTTTGCCTATACTGTTGCCTGTATACTGTAGCTGCAGTACGGAACTACAGGAGCAAGTCTCAGACAGCGAAAATGTCTTGTCATGTTCTGACGACATCTGATTCCCCATGGCATACCAACAGACATCGTCCTGGCAATAATATCTGACAGCTGTTAGTTGCTGCATGTTGTAAAGCAACTTGCCTTACAGAACTACACGATCTGAGACCTGTGTTGCGAGACGTGGAGATTCAGATTCAGCACCGTGGAGAGCGTTCGATGCTCAACCTCAAAAACTCCACTTCTTACGGATGAGTAGCCCCAGACTAAGGCACATCTGAAGCTGCTCATCAAAAACAGCTACAGCCACTCTCACCTCATCCCAGCGATCTTAAAATAAAGCAAGCCCCACACAAACTCAGCCAACGAGAACCGCCAAGGGCTGTAGAGGCCAGCTAAGAGCGCGCTGGAGCACTGCCACAGAGTCCCACTTAACGGTCACTTCCCATGAATATTCACTTTTGATTCTTTAATAAAAAAACCCCGCCTAGGGTGCTTCACTGGATTCCTATTGCAGAGTATGTGTGCGTGTGGTCCCATCGGTGCCCCTCTACAGCAGCGACGTACACTAATGCAAGAATGGCACAGACTTACATCAGTGAGATTGCGTATAGTGCGACCAACTCTCCCTGAAACAGTCATCTCTGGCTTGCCAATTGATCTTAAAAATCTGTGCTATAATCTATTCCATTTTGAGAGCCATAGTGCGACAAAAGTCAGCAATACAGCAAAGTAGCTTTGATATTCAGCCCTAGTTGAAGTTATCAATTTAAATCACAAAATATTTTTATAAGTGTTTCTTTTACTGATTGTCTAATTAAAGCCCAGCTTTTAGTCTGGCTTTAGTCTCCAGATTTACAGGGTTGCAAAAGGAAATCGAGTAGTGTGCAAAGGAGCTCTCCCGATCACTAATTTAATCTACATGGATATCTCTCAAAGCCAATGGACAGTTATAAACGAGAAAATAAAAGTAAACTCTTTATGTAAGCCCACACATCAATACTTTTTAGAATTTACAACAGTTTCATAGGCCCTAAAATTGAACCTTGTGGGACTCAACAAAATGTCAATGTAAGCTGAACAGCTTCATGGTAGGTTTTGCTTTGGTATTAATAGCTGAATCCTTTACCTATCATTCACCTTCAAGCTCTAAGGGACTAAATGAAGTGAGTATATTGTGAGCATATATATAAGTGCCTGTACACTTGTATACTCTTTTCTGCAAAATGTTATAAAATGTTATGCTCGAAATGTTTGGAAAAACACCCGAATGTCCTGAACATCGAATACATATCCAACATGTTACCAGCAATGTTCTTTGGACTGTGACGGAGATACATTTTTTTCATTGGACAGCGATGAAAGCTGTAACAGTAATAAAGCAATTTTACATTTTAGATTAGACTTGATTGATATTTTACTAGATTGATATTTAACTCAACCATTTTAGCTTTACCTTTTCAGCTCAGAATACTGAGATGCGTTCACTGAGTAGTAACAAGCAAGATATTAGCATAACTTAAACAGGTTTGTAGTTCACAGCTAAGCTCAGACTGAATATGCATGAATGAACCGCCTGCTTTAGCCTTGTGCTATTTACTGAGAGAAATTAGGTTACCAAACATAATACTCTTAATCATGTACATTCATTCTTAAGATCCCCCAAGTTAACCAAAATTGAATGAGCCTAATTTAGAAAGTATACAAGCTAAAATTCGTAAGACCTTCTTCATGACGCCTCCATGTATGGCGCTGCCACTGTTAATGGTGTCCCAGTGTACTGTGGTTGCATACTTCAGAATTTCTCCCATAGTAGTAGGTCATCCAGACCATTTTACGTACAATTAAACGAATACTATGTATTCAGACATAGGATATACACTGATCAGCCATTACATTAAATCCACCTGCCTTACATTGTGTAGGCCCCCCTCATGCCACCAAAATTGCTCTGCCTCCACTAGACATAGCCAGCATTAACTTTTTTGATTTGGCTAAGCAGAGGCCGAGAACAGGTGTATTGCACCCTCGCAGTTGTGCACTGGATACCCCTGTAAGGCAACTTCTTTAATGTCCTGGACTCCGTCTGTACATAGACGTTCTTCAGAGTATCAGAACTTGAACTGTGGCCCTCAGACTGTTCGTGCTTCTTGGTTACAAGCTTGTCCGGCGCCAACAAACAAACCAAAACGGAAACCTGGACAGGAGGTGCGTGTAATCAAACCCAGTGACACGCAGCCGCCACCTCTGAGGATTCCTTTCAGACGTGGCTCTGTGGGTTAATCGAAAAGCGCTTCCCCTTAAAAACGAGCAGGGGCCGGAGGCTTTGAGGCCGCGCAAAGCCATCAGTCGCCTATTGAACGCAATCTCACAAGGCAGTGGGGAGCTGTTTTTAACCCCTCGCTTGTGGCACGGTGTCAAGAAATCACATTGGAAGGATTTTTTTTCTTTGCTCTCAGAGGGGGCAAAGGGCAGAACGCAGAAACCTTAAAGTTTCATTCATTAAATACCGCTCTAACAGTGGAAGAGTGGTGGAGTATATACTTTTCATACTTACTTAACCACTCCTGTGGTGAAAAGAATGGAAATTTTAGTTCAGATAATGGATGTAATCATCTAAGCTTACAAACAAAACAAAATGCATGACACTGCTGCCACATAGTTTTAATAACCGAACTGGAGGCATATGGAGTTTGGTACCTGCAGATAGTTTGATACCATCTTTTTCTGAAAGTATGCTGTACATTATAGGATCTGTCTGGGGTCATTTTGTCTGGTTATCTGCTTCACCACATGGGCAAGTGGAGCGATGTGTTTTTAGTACAGGACATCTGCAAAACTTCAAAAAACAGGGTCCTGCTACCACCGATAAAGTATTAGAGGATGATAACCAATTAAATAACCCACTGATAGGAGTCATGTTCCTAACACATATGTAAGTTATTGGCTACCTTTCGCAATGGTTTAACTAAAGCTAACTAAAGGAGTCCTTTGACTCGTCTTCTGGATTTGACTGATGTTTGCCACAGACTTGAACGACCTGAGGTATCTGTGCCAGTGCCTTCTTCAGTACCTTAGTATACTTAAACAAATTCCACAGGATATGCCAGAATATTTACCCAGATGACGATTCGCATGGGATTAATACATATAACCTGAGGTTATTTTTAATGGCTCTGAGGAGTTCTGAGGCTCGTCTTCCGGATTTGAGTCTTGTACCTGAGGTTTACCACAGACTTGAACGAGCCAAGGTATCTGCATCATGTCTTCTCGAGCGCCTCCATACTTGAGAGTCATTTTCCACGGGATATGATGGATAATTTACCCAGGTGACGATTCTCATGGGATTAATATAACCTGTGGTTATTTTTACGGCTTCTTGATGCTATAGTGCTTTCTCAAACATTTTAGAATCATCCATAATTCTGGACCTACACATTTTTCTAAACCTACAAAGCTGTGTATAGGATAGGTCTATGAATTCTCAGCCTTGTCACATAAAAGGCTGTGGTGTGAGGCCTAGAGAATAGTTTAAAAGTAGCGATTTCAGAGGAGGTTAAAAAGGCCATAATGCTAATCTGCAAAGCAAATATATTCCCTTTGGCTGTATGAGGTTGATGGTGCACCTTCTTGAAACGTACATTTCCCAGGCCTCCTCAACATTCATGTGGAACTCTTCCGGGCAGCCATTCGTAAAAAGCCAGGCCACTGGAGTTAATGAAGTGGTAAATGTGAAGAGCAAACCGCTTATTTCCATGTGTAAATATTCAAGGGGTCTAGAACCTTGAGTGGCAACAGTGCCACCAAACCAAGCCAGTGTGCTTGGAGGCGAGTGCACTCGATTGCTCGGGAGGCTGCCCCCTCCCTCCTTTTTTCCTTTTCATGGCTGCAGGATGATAAAGCTCTGGACAATTGAAGCCAATTAAAACTTACTGAGCTGAGGAGCAAAATACCGCAGATGCTTCCCCTGCACGTTTCTTCAGTGAAAAGCCAAGTGGCCCTCTTGATCGCAGTCCGCCTTTTGTCACCGGAGGCGGCGGAGGAAAGAGAGAAAGAGAGGGTGGGGGGGAGAAAGAAAGAAAGAGAAGAGAGTGGGAGAGATAAAGAGTGAGGGAGAGGGGAGGGCTGAACTGCAGAGCAAAAAAAAAAAAGAAGAAGAAGAAGCAGGCATACATGCTGAGAGCATTTACCTAACCTTACAAGATGTGCATGGTAGCGTTGGCATTGTAAGCAGAGCTATCCCCAAAGAGCCCTTGGCTTGCCTGAAAGGCAACGAGATCCTTCTGTCCAACAAGGGTGGCCAGGACATTGTTAGGAATACAAAAAAGGCCTTAAAGCAGGGGTGAAAGGAGAACATGGGGCCATCTGGTTTCGGGGTTACGCCAAGTGCATTGAGATGAGGACGTGTGTGACAATTTGCACAAAGCCTAGCTAATGGCTTGGGGAACCTCAACCATGAAAAAAGGCTTTAGAAATGAAGGGTATGTTTGTTTTTGGTTACCGTGGGATCTTACTGTACCACTGCTGAATTTATCATGTGAGTTTATCACTGTAGAATCCGTCGTAGCAGGGCTGCAACGAGTAATCGACTAGGATTGTAATTTCAGTAAATTCTGTCTTTTATTCCACCTTTATAGTAAATAAAAGTCTCAGCTGTGGACTGTGGCTTCAGTATCACCTGGACGAGCAGGTCCTAACCTTAGTCCTGAAAAAAAACCCTGCATCTCACATTTTTGTGGTTTTCTGCTCTAACGCACAACCGTCAACTCAAAAAGGCTTGTTAGTGAGCTGATCAGCTGGATCATGTATGTTGGGAGCAGGGTAAACACTAAAATGTGCATGGCAGGGAGTTCCTTTGGACCAGGGTTGAGTTGGACCACCAAGTTATACTCTATACACACACTATACACACACTATACATACGCTAGACACACACTAGACACACACTAAACATACGCTAGACACACACTAGACACACACTAAACATACGCTAGACACACACTATACATACACTATACATATGCTAGACACACACTATACATACACTAGACATACTCTATACACACACTATACACACACTATACATACGCTAGACACACACTAGACACACACTAAACATACGCTAGACACACACTATACATACACTATACATATGCTAGACACACACTATACATACACTAGACATACTCTAGACACACACTATACATACGCTAGACATACGCTAGACACACACTATACATACGCTAGACATACGCTAGACACACACTATACATACACTAGACACACTATACATACACTAGACATACGCTAGACACACACTATACATACGCTAGACACACACTAAACATACGCTAGACACAGACTATACATACGCTATACATACGCTAGACACACACTATACATACACTAGACATACGCTAGACACACACTATACATACGCTAGACATACGCTAGACACACACTATACATACACTAGACACACTATACATACACTAGACATACGCTAGACACACACTATACATACGCTAGACACACACTAAACATAAGCTAGACACAGACTATACATACACTAGACATACGCTAGACACACACTATACATATGCTAGACACACCCCATACATACGCTAGACACACACTATACATACACTATACACACACTATACACACACTAGACACACACTATACACACACTATACATACGCTAGACACACACTATACATACACTATACACACACTATACACACACTAGACACACACTATACACACACTATACATACGCTAGACACACACTATACATACGCTAGACACACACTATACATACACTAGACATACGCTAGACACACACTATACATACGCTAGACACACACTATACATACGCTAGACACACACTATACATACACTAGACATACGCTAGACACACACTATACATACACTAGACATATGGTAGACACACACTATACATACGCTAGACACACACTATACATACGCTATACACACACTATACATACGCTATACACACATTATACATACACTATACACACATTATACACACGCTACAAATACGCTTGACACACACTATACATACACTATACACACACTATAAATACACTAGACACACACTATACATAAACTATGCATATGTTAGACATACACTATACACACTATACATACACTAGACACACACTATACATACACTATATGCATACTGTACAGACACACACTATACATAGACTATACATATACTATACACCCACTACACACCCTATGCATACACTACACACAGAAAATACACTAGACACACACTATACATAAACTATGCATATGTTAGACATACACTATACAGATTATATATACACTGTACATACACTATACACACAATATACCTTGTATGCACACACTATACATACACTAGACACACACTATACATACACTACACATACGCTATAAATACACTATACACACACTACATACACCAGACACACTATAAATACACTATACACACACTGTAAACACATTTTTACATTCAACTTGGAGTTTGGTTGCATTTAATACATACTCAGTTGAATGCCAGGTGACCATCTATGAGGCATCTGCAATGAATCTTTCAAGTAAAGTGGTAAAGTAACTATTAATAAACAACAGTGAATATTTGAAAAGTTTGAGAGCCTATCTACTTTTTTTTCTTTACTTTCTTAAACAGACACTTTGCTTCTAACGGATATGCTCATGACACAACAGTGTTCCCAATATTTCCCCCCCTTTTATCATCTGTTCTTTCCTTGTCACGCTTCTGCAGCATGCTGTGTGGAAAAGATTGCACAGTCTGCAGGTAAAATGCTCATACAATAACCGGTGTGAGAGGACAAGTGGGTGAAAAGATGAAAGAGTTAGCATGCAAATGAAACAGAGCAAAACAAAAAAGTCAAATGGAGTCAAGGGAAGGCAACGGAAAGATGCAAAAAAGGTCAAACTTTGGCGTGACCTACATACCTCCTAAATCCGGCTGTCAGGCAGCAAGGCCCTCTCTCAACACTTGGTGAATTACTTAGCATAATCGGAGGGCTACATTTATGCCTGAACCCTGGTGAAAGCTTCTAGCCTTACGAGACCCAGACTGTCTGAGTGAGTGTGTGTTTAAAGGGGAAAATGCCACATTGGGGGAAAAAAACTGTGTTTGCAGAGAAAACCTTTAGACCTGGTAGGCGTGGACAGAGTGAAGGGAGCAGAGAGAGATGTCAGGCCGGAGAAATACTAGCACAAAAAAAAGCACAAGCTTTTAATAAAACTGCCAAGACGTTGCAAATTGAGGTGATGCTGTGGGTCTTCGAAATACCAACGGCAATGTGCACTTAATTCAATTTGCACTTGATGTGCAAGGACCACATGTCTGAATGACTCTGTGTATGTTTCAAGAAGTAAGCACTCTGTTGTGAGGAGAAGTTTTAATGGAGAGAGCTGCGTACAGGCTGGTATCCACTGTTAAACCACAAACTCCTTTATTTTTTAGAGGGATTGTCTGCCTCTATAACAGGATTCCCAAACTTTTCAATGCCAGGACCTACATGCAGTAGTAGTGTTTGCCTCAGGACCCACTAAATATTTTGTGGAGTGAAATAAGACATTTCCAGTCTAATTTTACTCAGCGTGCTGTTCTTTCATCCAACAAGCTCAACAACACACCATGATAAAAGAATGCTCTTATGAAACATGCATAGCCCTAAAGTCATAAAAACCCGAAAAGTGCATTTCCTGAAGGATAGCCGGAATAGCCAGGCAGCTCAATTCATTTGCACCTCTAGGCTCTTGCTAGTTTGCTGCTTCCTGGTCCATAGGGTAAATCTGTTATTGCTGAGTGGTTGCTATGGTGTCCCAGGTGGTTGGAGTGTAGTTGTGATGGTATTCCAGGTGGTTGCTAAGGTCCCCCCAATATGGTTGCTAAGATGTTGCTACAGTGCTGTGGTGTGTCCTGGTCATTGCTTCAAGTTCAGGTGGTGGCCAGTGTGTTCCAGGTGGTTGCTGGGGTTGCTGCAACACCAGCCCAAAGCAAGATAGATCCACCCCGTTGGTACTTGTTTTAGGCTTGTTTAGATGTTCATTGGTGAACTTCAGATGCTGAACTTTGTGTGAGGGTTCAATTTTTCCCTCAGATGACCCTTCCATGAAGATCATATTTGTGTGGGTGTCGCTGCACAGTAGAACAGTGCACCACCACTCCAGAGCCTGAATAAGCCATAGCCCATACAGGATATTCAAGTTATCTGTCGGCTTAAATCTCTGAACCTGAACTTTTCCCTGGTGTTTTCTACTTTTTCCCTCTAAAACGAAGCCCTTATACCCTGTACGTAAGCCCACACATCACTTTCTTGACTATGTTGCTGTCAGAATTAACATCACAGTTTCATTTGCCCTAAAACAGAACCTGGTGGGACTCCACAATACATGCTAACCCAAACAGTCACCAAATAATGTAGTTTTTATGTTAGGAATGATAACTGAATAATAAATTAAGGGGTTAAGCAAAACATAAGTAATAGACCAGTCTTGCTTAAAATGTTCAAAATAAATGTTAAACTTAATGCAATTTGGAGATCAGTTCAGCTCCTACTCTCCTTTCAGTGACCAGGTGCACACAAACCTTTCCATGCCAATGTATAATTTAGCCCAGAACTATCATTTATTTTCAACAGTGTGCTGTATAGTGCTAGAACGTGGACGGTGAGGCGGCTTTTGTTGTTTTGGCTCGTCGTCCCAAACTAACAATGTAGGCCTGTCTTTGCAAACTAACCAGTTCACAAGCTTTCCTTTCTTGTTCACATAATAACATTTTTATTCCTTTGGAGTTATTCTGGGCCTTCACTGAAAGCCTTGAAGGCCTATGATGGTAGTCTCATGCTCAGGTTCCTTTGTATACGCTTCATGCCCTCTCTCCAAATGATAGGCCTCATATTTTTATCTGTGCAAGAGCCAAATTAGAGAGACAGCCAATTTGTTTCTATTGAGCGACATATCGGTGTAGCGGCAGGGTGTGAGGCTACTGCATCGATTGAGATTCCAGGCTTGCCGTGTTTTTTTTTTCTTTTCTTTTCTTTTCTTTTTTCTTTTTTTTCTAGGCCGACTTCGTTGTGTTTTTTGATCAGCGCTGCTTATTAGGGCAGGAAAATGACAGAGAGAGGATGGGGCGTGAGGTGGGGTGGGGGGGGGTTTGGGCGGCGGAGAATAAGAGACAAACTAGGCAGCTGAGTGAAAGCCAAGCCATTTAGTATACTTCCAGCCTCAGCAGGGACCAATCAGACCTCATTCATTTATTCATTTGACAAAAATAAATAAGAGAGGTTAGCATAATTTAAATATATACACAGGCTTTGTTGTATTGCTGTAAAATAACCAATTGGTTCTCCAAAGGTTCTGTAAGATGAGTAGCTTCAATTGAGAACCATGCATTGACCAGATCTATAGTACATCTTAGTATAAGGGGTTCTATTATGGCTCTGCTCCGAAGAAACTTTTACTGGCACCTTTAAGAGTGTACACTGCCATCCAAAAGGATGGGGCCAGTGTAGAGAAAGTTGTCCGTTTGTTGTGAACTCAAGATTAAAAGCAAAAAGACTAACGAGCACTTTTGTTTGTTTTTTTTGTGTTCTCAAATCAGAATTATGGACATGCAAAGTCAAAAATATACTACTACACCCACTGGCATTAATGATTCAGTGATGCTGAAGGTTCCAAAATGTCTTTTAACTTGCCAAGACCAAAGCCTCTTTACTTCCTGTTAGTGATCATGATTGACTACAATTGGTAGCTTATCTGTGCCTACATGAAAAGGGTTTGTTTAAAAGCACTTATTAGACTGACTAACACACAGTACAATGAGAAATCCAGCTCAGTGCTGATCTGAGAATGATTATTAAAGAAACTCACAGTCAAGAAATGTCTCTTGAAGTAATTTGTAAAAAGCTGCAGATTCCCAAACCACCAAAGGTTTATTCAGAAGACCTAAACTATCACCCTCAGCTGGGAGGAATTTGTTTCAGATGGTCAGAAACAACCAAATAACCACCAAGGCACAGGCCTGCCATGAACCAGAAGCAGCAGAGTCACTGTCTACAATCAAGTGAGTTTTACATCACTATGGACTGACCTGCCATCCACTAAAGGAGCTCAAGCTGAAATTGAGTGGTTTGCTCACAACCCCAAAAACAAAAACTGTTAAGCATGGTAGTAGTCGCATCCTGCTTTGGGATTGTCAGTGAAACTGGGACATTGCACAAACTAGACAGTGTACCTAAAAATTTGTAGATGGGTGGAACTTGAACACAATTGGGCCTTGCAACAGGACAGTGACCCCAAACACACCTCAAAAATGTTGTGGAATAGATGAAGCATATTACATAATATGCAATATTACATAACTAAAAGTTCTGACCTCAACTCTATTGAAAATACATCAATGTTTACATCAATGGTTACAAGAAGACCTTTCCAATACCAAGATGAGTGGATCATCAACCAGAAGCTTGTTGATGGCTCCCAAAACATCTGGTTTGGGTGCTTAAACATTAAGCGTGTGTATGTGTAGTTTTAACCTAAAAATTAAATGTATGTACGCTTAATCTGGTTGGTGTGGCACATTTTGTCAGGTGTTGTTAATTTCCTTATACCAGCCATCGATGTTTACAAGAAGACTGGTTGTCTAGAATAATTAGCTTCATGCAATAGCCGTCGGCATCATGAACCATGTATGTTAAAATGCAGTGTACTGTAGGAAAACACTAAAAAAGTAAAGGTCAACCAAACTTGCAGCTGGTTGCAGTACTGGGAGAGGTTTTGTTGTCTAATGGGGCTTCAGGAGATGGGCACCTTTGCACTGGTATAACATCTGGCTAAAATGTGTCTCGGGCATCCTCCTTAGTGATTTGGGTGATTAGATTTGAATCTGTTTTAAATGCATCCTGGGTGCCTTTACGGCTGCATTTTTATGTGGATGAGCTCTATCCAGAGATATAATCCACACACACTCTGGATGAATGAAATGACTAGGTAAAACCGGGGTAATAGAGATGGCAATAAAAATACACATTATTGCTGGGAATGAGTACCCAGTGCACTAAAAGGTTTCCACAGTGAGCATTGCTATGATATTACGTTTGAAGCAGCATCACACTCTTAAAGGTTCCTAACATTTGGAAAGGTTCTAGGAAATATAGTCTTGTTTTAGCATTGATGGATTGTTGATTTTATAGCTTAGTTGTTCCTAAAGAAGCACTATCAAAGCAGTATTCTCTCATTTCGGTATTAAAGGAAAAATCTTATCGTGCAATCCCTAGCATAGAACCTTTGCATTATCTAGAGGTTCTTTGAAAAAGAAAATAAACTTCTGGAGGGAACAAAACATGGCCCTATCTCTGAGAGACGCAACATAAGACTTTTGGCCGTGGTGGAAAAAAGCACTGTATGCTTTGAAAAGTGGCCAAAATATCCCTTTAAAACATTAAAGGGATACATTGAAAGGATCCAGTTTACAGAAATAGTTTAGCCAGACTACTCCTTTAAGCAAATATATGCTAAATGTTTTATTTACAACTGCATTTTTAGAGAACTAACCAAAATACTGAGGAACCGTTTAGGTTTCTTCATCAAATAGGGCCTTGCGAGGTCTTTCAGTGGTCTTTCATCAGTCTTTCACAGCTGTTGACTACTTACATGAATGTCTTGCTCCGTCTTATAAAGCGTTTAGATGTATTGCTGGTGAGCCTTCTGGTACACCCTGCTGTGATTTGTACTAGAAAGTTGAGTCTTATTTTGACTCTCCTAAGGCTGCGTTATTTTCTGGCACTAGTTCATAACCACCATACACCGGTATTGTCTCTTTAAATGTCAAGGTTGGTGTTTTTCACACCAGCCTTTTCCAATAACAGATGCTCGCATGCATTTTTCTGTACTCATCGCGCATTCGTGTTGATGTTGCTTGTTGATGTTGATTTATGGCTGACCTATGCATGCGAATAAGTACTATCTGTTCTAGATAATTCAAAGGCTGAAAGCAGCTAATGTATGACATTACTAGAAGACATTATTTATGAGTACGAACCTAAAAAAATAAAAGCTATTTGCATGTACAGATGACCCATTTTCATACACAGCTTTAGTCTGTCAAGTGTCCATATTTGATAGCATGTTGACTTAACATCACAACGGCAGCATTAGCACCGATACCACCCTGACAGCCGTTCTCCGTCACAATAGTGACATCAGCATCATTATATTGCAGAAGTAGGAATGCTACCGCAGTGTTAGTCTTGCTATCGCAGCCAGCGGCCAGCCTCTAGAGCAGTGTTAGCTTCACTATGAAGGTGGTAGCATTGCTAACCCCCTGGCTGTTTTCATCGCCTTCACACTAGTAAATATGTCACTAGTCTACATCTTAAGGCAGGGTCACATGATATGGTACGTGAAACATAATAGAGGTCATTTTATGCTTTTTTACAGTAAAGATCAGATATCAGAAAATTAGGAAAATGAACCTCATTGGATAGAAGGAAGTGGGCAGCTCATTGTGGACAGACCGATTCTAGCTCAGTTGTTTTCTTCTGTATCATAAAACCAAACCAAACTAAATGGATCAGACTGAACCAAACTGGCGGCGTTTCGCGATCAGTGTTAACTCAGTCTGATTCATTCTGTTATGTTTGAGCTCTACTCTCTCTATGGCATACCAGTGCTGTCTCTCTTCACAGCAATGTCCCCAGTATTGAATTAACACCTACAGTGTCAAATTAACAGCTACACTGTTGAAGCAGCTGGAAATAAATAGACACAGTAAGGGCTCATTCAACACAGGGGAGTTTACTGAGGAGGATGCTATTATAAGTAATAGAGCTTTGGGGGCACTGAAGGAATGGAGGCAGAATTAAAACCAGTTATTTCAGTAGGTAGGCTGCACATACAAGGAACACCCAACATACTAGGCTGACTAAAGCCTTCTTCACACTCAAAAGCCAAGACATTATAGATTATTATTCAGGCTTTGTGTCAATCACATATTATACTGCCCTTAAAGTGTATGTTATTGCAATGCACACGTTTATACTCTTCATGAAAGTCCTGTTAAACTGGACATGGCACCCTCAGCATGAATGGCCATCAGCTCCTTCCTTAGCCATCATTCATAGTCCCCCCCAGCACTAGCAATGCTCCTGACAATAGGAGGGTAAGGACTTAACATATGTCCCCTCTGATACATGCAAAGCCAGCCTCTGCCGAGGGCCGGGTAGCCAGCTCCACCGCACCAGCTAACAGACACCTGTGCAGGCCAATATCGCTTTAAGAGAGCGTTATCTACCCACCTGAAGAGAGCATGGCCAATCGTGCTCTCTCAGACTCCGGCTTCTGATGGCAAAGTGAAATGACTTAGGATTCGAACTCGAGACCCCATTTTCGGGTGAATGGTAGTGCATTGGTAGAGCCTGCATCCCAGAAGGTTGTAGGTTTACATCCCAAGACTAAGTTTTCAGACTTAGCATAGTTAACCTGTACATTTTCCGAGTAACTCCTGTTGTTGTGTTGTGTCTGAGATATAACTCAAATAATACCTTTACTTCTAAGTACCTAAGTATGTAATGTTGCTCTGTTTTGCAGATGTTCCGAATAGGGACAAGAACTTCCCTGCCCTGGCTGCCCTGGCTAATGATAATGACGATGGCAATGCTAAAGGTGAGTGCAAGCTGTGAAGGATGTACTCTATATCACAATTATGTCGTTATATCTCAATCATGATATACTTGTATGTCCTTTCAGACGTTCCTTGACCCAGATAAGGGTCTTTATTTTTATATGCCTGATGATGGAACTGTTGTCTGTTCTTTCATTCTCCTGCAAGAACAAAAACAGTGACGCCTGGTCATTCATGTGTAAATAAACGCTCCTCGCCTCCAGCTAGGCTCCACATGTTCAGAAAGTGGGGCATTAACATAGATGTGAGGCAGAGAAAGAAATCATGCTACTGTCAGGAAACACCACGTTTTAGAGTCTGTGTTTGCTTCTATCTTGCAAAATGGAAACAGTTCAAATGAAGGCCTTGAATATAATGCTTGCGTTTTATTTAGTTTTTTGATGAATCTTTCCATGAAGGATGGGTCATTGTTACTGTCAATGGAAGGTCAGAAAATTGGAGAAAACCACATGGCATGTCTTGATGTGCTTTAAATTGAATAGAAAATAGAGAAATAGATCAGCTACAGATGACTCACTGTATGGCCAAATGTTTGTGGACACCTGCTCATGACAGTGTGTCTGCTCCTCAGAGAAGGCTTCGGTGGATTTGAGATGTGAGAATTTGATCTCATTCAGCCACTAGAGCATTAGCAAGGTCAGGTACTGTTCTTGAATGATTGGATGATCCCAAATGCACAAATGACACTCCAACTCATTCCAAAGGTACTGAATGGTGCGCCATCACTCCAGAGAACACAGCTCAGTGTTTTGGGCCATGGTATTAGATGGAGTCCCATTTTAAAGCCAGCTGCGTGTGTGAGTCATTAGAAGGTGTGTCCATAAACTTTTGGACATATTGTGTATATTGGTTTTGGGTCAGAACTGAAAATGCTTGTAACAAAATGCTATCAGAGGCCATGTGAAGCCAGCTTTTGATGGCAGCTGGTTTCGGGTGGGCTAAACTGGTCTTTGATGGTCAAGGTGGATGAACAGCTGGTCATCCAGGCAAAAACATACCATATGTTGGTAAGCTATCTCGTTAACCAGCATAGTGTATGTTGCATTCGATTCTGGTCATGCTGGTCAACGACAATGGTCAAGCAGGGTCATACTGGTTATTTAACTCATTATCATACTTGTTGACCAGCTTAATCATCAAGCTGGTCAAAAGGTAAGATTGTCAACCATCCTAACCCAACCATTTTTTTCAGCAGGGGTAAATGGCCTTCCTGGTTGCAATGTGCAATGTTGGAGGTCAGTGCTCCATGTTTGGAGATTATGAGCTGTAGACAGTGAGGCAGGGGTTGGAGGAAAGGTGTGTAAGTTGTACCTATCCAACAGTCTATGCGTTAGCATGTGCAAGGATATCTGGATATGGGTCATTATAAAACTTTTATGACTGTTATGTAGTTTAATAATATACAAATAATAATCTTGACTTAATGTGGTAAAAAATAAACTTAAATATATTACCAATCTCTTTTGTTTAACAAAAGTTTAAAGCCCTGCAGGCAGAGGTTCCCCGTCTCCTAACAGCAAACAAGCATTCAAATGCAGTATTACAATGAATCATAGAGACTTCAGGAGGTCTACAATGGAGCTGTTAAGACCACATTCTCCAGGGCAGCAAGGATAACTTGCCAGTGATTTTAATGAGGACAATGCATTGATGGACAGAACACACCAAACGTTGGTGGCTATTGGCTTCCCACTCGCTTGAATCTCCACCACAAACACGGCCACAGCAGACTAGCTTTTTGTATCAGTGTGGTTTTATGGATATCATAATGTCTACACATAAGTATAAGTCACAAAGTAAAAAAACACTGATCCTGTCAGCTAATGGCTTGAACCTTCCACTGCAAAATAAGTGGCATATATTTGATGAAAATTAGATAGATTATTTTTTTTATGATTAGAATATTTTAGGTGCCCATTTTACATTTGTAACAGCAGACTACACCAAAAGGCTTGGACAATAACATATTTGGACAAGCGATTCTGTGGCAACTATGTCTAACCTGATATTGATTTTTTACTTACTCATACTTCAAATAAAAACTGAGGGAAATCAGTAGTATTGGTGTTGGATGAGTAGGAAGTTCTCTCTCTACCTAAATTTAGCAACAGCTACAGACTGCAGTAATAAGCATCCATTTCCAATATACTTTCTATATAAGTCTGTGAAATTAATAAAATATACTTTATATTATATATATATATATATATATATATATATATATGTAATATATATGAATATAACATGTCAATTTGTGTCAATTGTCACTGATATCCAATTATATCACCCTATAGCTGAGGCCTTATTAATAACAGAAGCTCTTGTTAAATAGCATGTTTTGTATTTGATTAAGTTCTCCTCATATACATGTGTTGTTGGTTTTGTTGTTATCCACACATTTTCATGTGAACCTGTAACGATCATTTCACAGGCTTTCGTTAGTTTGTGTTTATTATGATTTATAAATTGACCCTGTCTTACTGTAAAATTAGCTAGCAGATAAGGACTGTCACAAAACAGGCCAAAAAATATCAGTGGGATTTTCACTGAGGCCAATAAGTATGCTGGATCTATACCCTGGTGGATGTTATCGGCTAGCCGATATGTTGTTCATGACCCAACCTAGATAAGGTAGAACCTGGCTGAGGCCTCCCGAGAACTAATTTACCGCAGTGCGTGCTACACAGTAATGGCATATTTCTATCTTTACTAAAAAAATACTGATCTAGGCTTTTCCAAGTTAGATCCAAGATCCAAGTTAGAAATACTGGAAATGAAACATGGCTCAAGCCCACTGCTCATATTTAGAGGAGAAAATGCAGCAGAGGAGCTAATCGTTCGCTAAAGGCTCGGAGCGTGTGTGTGGCATATGGTGCTCGTTCTGGAAAAGACCACAGTTCATCCATAGAAATTATCTTCTTCATTTTAGCAGATGCCTTATTGCACATTATGAATACAGTTAATGGACTATGAGTTCTGTACCGACAGCAAGACAATGGAGCTCTTTTACTAGTTTGACTCTTTTATTTGTTAAAGACTCTAAAGTAGCACTTCACTGCCCATTTTTGTGTGTTTACCTGCAGTGAAACACTCTATTCTTTAACCCTACAGTACTTAAAATGTACAGTAAACACTGTAGGCTTGGTCCAGGATTGGAAAACACTGCTATATACACTTTGATATATATGGAATAAACTTGGCTCTTGGTACAGATCAGCTTTTGGCCATTGCTGTCAAGTACAGAGGGGCTGGTCCAAGGTCAGGGTTTGATGGCACACATAAGAAGACCAGCCAGTTGCAGCGGTCAAGTCTTGAGATGATGGGAGACTCAATCAACACCAGGGTGGCTTCTTTACTATTTATTTATTTATTTATTTAATTCCTTCTGACTGAATAAACCCACCAAGGCATACTTTTGTTGGCCCTAACTGCATTTTCACAAATACTGTATTCGCAACTTTTACCATTGTTATTACCCACTTTAACAGGCCTGTCTAGAGCTGTGTCCGAAACCATGCGCCATTCACTATCCCCTACATGTGAAAATCCAGATCAATATAGAGCACGATTATAGGGAACAGAGTTCCACATGGTAGTGAACGTTATTTGTGTACCAGCAGAGGGCGTAACATATACAGTCTGAACGTCAGCCTTCCTCAGAGAAGCTGGGTGTGACCCTTTAAATCAAATAACACAATGGATTATGGGTATTCTATCTCTGTTTAGTATACATCGTTTGTACGCTATATATATATATATATATGCTGCATTGCGGGATTGTTGTAGTGCTCTGAAAATGCAACACTACAAAAGTAGTGCACTATGTAGTGAAAAGGGCACAGTTTGAGACACTTCCAGTCAGAACAGAACAAAGATATTTGTGAGGAGATTATATAATGAAAAATCCACTTGCATTAGGAATGGGAAAATCGAGTGATAAAATGCGAGAACATTCAGAGAAAATGGGACCCCCTAACACTCTTGCAGGACCCAGTAGACCACCTGAAGTGTCCCTATCCGATAAACAGCCCTTTGAGATCAAACCTGAGAAAAATCACTCTAGCTTCAGATCTGAAAACCTCCACGGTTGTCTCTGTCCCTCCTTCCGCTGTGAGAAGCCCCCTCAACACTGTGGGTCTAAAAGGATGTGAAGCTGATCATGAAGTTCCTGAGAAAAGAAAATGCTGCTGAAGGAGGCCTGTGTTCTCAGAACAGTGCAGTCCAGACCTCAATATCATTAAATATTATTTTTGGATTGCGTAAATGCTGAGAAGTTTGCTGGTGTTCTCAACACAATGGACAGACCACCACGGAGTCCAGACCTCAACATCTGCGACTATGTTTGGAATGGATTGGATAGTGAGAAGCAGAAAATACTGAGTTGTAAGACTAAACTTTGGAGGTGTGGAGAAAACCTGGAATGGAGGCAGTAATAATGGTAAAGAGACCCTCTACCCCATCCATCATTGGTCAAGTTCTGACCACAGGACCACTTTTGAGAATTTGTTATTTCACAGCAGTGAAATGGTTGTGTTCTTGGTGCTGGAATGAGGTATTGCTGGGATTTCACTGCTGGGTAAAGCGTGGGCCCACCACCCCGAAATCTCCAGCCAAGAGCAGCTCTATGAGCAGAGGCTGACCACTGATAAGGCCTAAAGGTGGCAAATACAAGCTGTGCATCAGCAGGTGGGCTCCAGATCTGTAACCGTATACCAGCAGAGTGAACCTACAAGATTTCTAATAAAGCAGCAGTCAAGTAAACAATTGGAAATATGAGGGCATGAGTGTGTCAGTACTTCACGTTGGATTCCTTACTGTCTATATGCATTGAAGAACCTCAGAAAAGCAATATAATGGAGCACCGCGAGACAACAGGGTTGTACAGGATTTACAGGGTCATAAAGAGAAGTGAAGGAAATGAAATTAGAATTTTTGCAGGAAGGTATATGCAGTGAAACACACTCATACGTCTCCGGAAATAAGGCAGGCGTATCCCAGGCGTCCGCACATTCGATTGTGGGTAAATGCCTTCATTTTCAGACAAAACTCTGGATCCTTCTACGAGGTTGGCGAGACAGCATGGGGGAAGCCGTTTTGCTCTCGGCCACGACTAGTCCGACATCGACCGGCATCGTCTAAAATTCACAAACCAGGTGGTTTCTCATGATAGCATGTCAAAATATGGGAATTATGGTCTGGAACAGTTCAGATTGTTGGAGACCATCTCTCTAAAGTTAGCAGGTTTGATTTGGACAGTGCTGTTCTTTTGAGGGTGCAGTCTTTTATTCACTTGTTCATAGCATTTCTGCGTTTGTACTGCATGCAGCCTCCTTGAAGGCCCAATGAAAGCCTTTTCTATTCCCTATAATGTTTAATATACATGTTAAATAAAACGAAAGAAAAGTGCTCGGTGTGAGCCTTCATTGCTCCAGGCACTGCCGATAGCATGTTTAAGAGGAAAAGTTGGGGAAGCAACATGACGTCCACCCGGTGCTTTCTAACTTTTAATTCTCCTGTTCAGCTCCAGTACTGCATTGTTAACTTCTGGCTTCTTCTTCTTCTTCTTCTTCTTCTTCTTCTTCTTCTTCCTTTTCTTTCTATTCTTCCATTTAATCTTCATCTCTTCACTTTTCCTCTTCATGTTCTTCTCCTTTTCTGTTTGTTACTATCTTCATCCTCCTCCTTCTTCATGTTCCTTTTCTGTTTCTCCTCCTCCTGCTGCTGTCTGTTTTCCTCTCCATCTACCTGCACTTTATATTTCTCCTTCTGCTTCATATTCCTCTCCTCCTCCTGGTTCTTCTTCCTGTTTTTCTGCCTCTCTTTCTCAATAGTGGAAGTGAAAAGTCAGGACGGGATCCCTCCAGAACCAAACCAAGCAACTCAAGCAGACAGCAGTCAGCCCAAAGGTGAATTTATTTAGAATAATAAAGTTGCTGCACGAATAAATAAGAGATAGGCTTCAATAAATGACTCCATTGCATTCATCATTCAGCTCTATCTCCATGTATCTATCTGTCAATATCTCCATGTCTCTCTGTCTCTCTGTCTGTCTGTCTGTCTGTCTAACAACCTGACAATATGTTATGGAGTTTGATGGACAACTACGCTCTCATAGAATCTACTATTTATAGTCCGGGCACCAGACTGTGCCAGTATATTTGTTTGCCATTACAGGCTGAAATTGCTCTGTTCATTCAGCTCGTCTGTCATTCTGAAGGTTTGCCTAGTGGGTGGGAGCGCTGGTGATTGGCTTGCCCCGGCACAGTTTACTGTTTTGTCTTTTCCAATGCATCTGATTCAGTTCCGTAAGTTGTTTTGTTAAATCTGTAACTATATATATAAAGCAGAAGGAACTGTAGATGGAGACTGAGTTCCTGTCCACCAACATCAACGTTCTTCGTTATGTCCAGACAGAACACAGCATTGTGGATTTATTAGGCAACAAGTGAAGAGTCAGTTCTTGAAGTTGATGGGTTGGAAGCGGGAAAAACAGACAAGCTTAAGAATCAATGCCATTTTGACAAAGGCCTAGCTGCGATGGCTAGATCACTGGGAGCATTAGAGCATCTCCAAAACATCAGGCATGAAAATAGTCTGTCAGTGTGGACCATGTCCTCCTAGCGTCTACATACTTTGCAAACATCTAGAGAAAGTGCACACTTTGTCCTGCTGGTTGGTGCATTGTTTTCTATTTACTGTAGTTCTGTTATCATCCACATTTCCTAATATTTTGGCTCAGATGGATTATGCATTTTGAGCAGTATGACCTATTAAAGTGCACATGCTCATGTTCATTGAGTTACATAAGGCCTTAATGTAATTCCAGCTACTGTGAAACTGTAAAACTCTCAGCAGCATCTCAGCAACGTCTCTGCAGTGAAGCATTTGAATACATTCAGTAGATTAACAGGAGGCTATTAATTAACTGCATAAATATAACATTTATAATCTGCTATCTATAATTCAGAAGATCACTTTATTAACTTTAACAAGTTCAGATCTGTAGACATTCACCTGAGAAATCACTGATCATCAAACAGCTCTAACACAGACCACCTAAACATCCTCAATCAGCTGCTATAGGCCTACTACAGACACCAGTCTGGAACTGGAGCTTTACTGGATTAGGCTGAGATTTAGGGGTCGTGGTGAGGGTTGGGATTAGGGTTGAGTAGAGCTCAATTAGGGACAGGGTTAGGTTTTGGGTAAGGCTTCATATCACAATGTATTATTAGAGTACAGTTTCCTAGATGTTGCACTGCGTTGAGCTTGCACTGTCAAATTATGTGGCTAATTTTGTTAGCATTTTGATTTCAGGAACAAATCCTGAAGTATAAGGACTTGACTATTAATTGTTCTTCTTTTCTAAAGCTCTAAATTCTCCAGAAGTCACCTGAGATAACCTAGAAACTATAAGAGTGACATTTTACCAATCATGCACTAATAAAATGTGAATTTATGTTGTAATCTGTTTTTACAAGGGTTTAAAATGTTTTTATGTAATTATATGTAACTATATGTAATTAACTGTAACTATAACTCACTTTCTTTGGAGCCAATGGAAGAAAATATTTTATTCCAAGTCATTTTGAAGAATTTCTATTGGTCAGCTCATCATAAGAATTGTGTTAAGAATAAGAATGTAAAGAAGGTTTTTGAACAACATTGACTTGTATTATATATAATTATTAGCAATTTCCTAGTGTATACTCACAGGAGATTTATACAGATGAGCAAATTCATAATAATTCATACGAATAAACCTTTTTATGTAATTAATATTCCACTTAGAAGTATTCTAAGAATTAAAAAGAAATAACTTAACTAACCACCAGTATGTGTGTGTTGTTTCTGGACAATGAACCAATCTTTTGGGGTTTTTCTGTTGGCTGGTTGTCCAGAAAAAAACATAGAAGTAAATTAGAATGAAAGAAATTTACAAGGTTCCAAACATCCTATAACCACCCGGCCTTTGTCTGAAGCTCTTATCCAGAGCCCCTTACATCTGAATAATGCTGCACAGGTTGGCTACACAGAATGTAGTGCTATGAGTCATGACCAAGGACCAATAGGATTGGCCCGTATTGGTCTAGTGTTGGATGATTGCCTGACTGTAGTTATCCACTACACCACACCAACCACTTTCAGAAACCATTCTCTCTCAGTGTTCAGACTTCTTTCAGCTGGGATTACTCCCTTCAGCTTTCCTTTCTACATGTGTTTTGTCTTTCAGATGGTCCCGCCGATAAAAGTGAGCAGAGGAAGGAATAAGATGACAATCAGCCTCGTAGGTACACGCACCGGCAAACTGTGTGAAGGCGAACATCACACCACTCTCGTTTCCCACACACAGTGGAGTCTACCCAAAAAACACCGAGCGAGGAAGATTCCCATCTGTCCACCCTCCTCCTTCCCTTTTCTTTCTTTCTTGCTTTGCTTTCTTTTCCTTTGAAATCGGGTTAACGTTTAATCTGACCTGTATGAACACAGAGAAATTAGTAGACACGCGTATGTGAACATATCACAGAGAGCATGGGTTTATTAGAGCTTGGGATGGGGGGCAAAGTTTTACCTCACTGAATCGCTGCTCGGTCATTTCTGATCTTCTGGGCATTCTGGTGCTGGATTTAAATTGGTTGAATTGGTTTCTAAGTAAGTTCCTCAAGGTTATGTGGGCCCTTCAATTATCTTACAGTACGTTTCTCAGTGATTGATGATTTGGGTATGAGTTTAGAACTTAGCAGTTGCATATTGACGATGATACAGTACAATAGTTTGATTTGAGATGATTTGAGTTGTGTACTTTTGGCAAATAACACTATAGGGACATGTCAGGAGCCATCTTTAGATTTCCGTCCTGGGGTATGCGTGTGTGAGGATACCAGCTGATGATAAAATGAAAGAAACGTTTTTTTTGGTTGAGTTTAGTTGAGTTCTTAGCTTTGCACCTGGTTTTGAAGTTGTGCATGTGTTGCGTGTGTAGATGTGAGTTTTAACACCAGGTGGAAAGCTGATCTAATACAAATACTTTCATTTGCAAGAAAGCAATCGAAGCGAATCAGCAGAGTGTGATTCGCTTCTTCTTCTTCCTCACGTTCGGATGTTCAAGTGTGTTGCTACACCGTGTGATATTTGATCTAGTTCTGAGAGAGGTCCACGTTTCCGCTGTATTCTGCTTCGAACCACCAAGCCACGCGACGAACGTCTTTTCCCATCTACATCTATCTCATCCTGCTGGGCCACCGATCACTTTTTTTGACCTTCGAGCCGAGCCTCACTTGGCTCACGCGTTTAGAAAAGGAAGAAAATCGAAATTATGACAGCATCCATCCCGTCGGTTCCTTTCCGAGGTGTTAAGGGATTGATTTTCCTCGATGTTTACTCTAATGCATGCCAGCTGATTTTTTTTTTTACACACACAGAGCACCCTCACACACTAGCTCTCAGTATTTTTATTAGACTGTCCCTGTGTTCCAGAAAATCTGCCTTATTTGACACGACGCATCCTACATGTTCACGGAAAGACGGTGGTGGTGCAAATGCAAATACTACATGTGCCGCTTGTGAATGAATTAAATCATATATAAAGTAATGAGTGATAAAAAAAAAAAAAAGAAAACGACTAAGAAAATCCTTGTATTTTTCTTGCGTTCAAGACCTTTTGTTGACGAAGCAAAAAGATATATTTCATTCATTCTGTTCTTAAAGGTTGATTAGTCACTTGAAGTGGTGCCATACTGATATCAGATGAACTTATGCCTTCATGATTTGATGTTTGCTTTGCTATACGACTATGAATAAAGTTTAAAGCATTCTTTCCATGGCCTGAGTGGGTTTTTTTTGTGCGTGTCATTTTTCTTTTTTAACATCTGGAAACTTGGAAAAGTTGGAGGAACAGCGATGCTCGTGGCCCTCGCGTGACCATGCAGTCCTTCAAACATCCGCCCCCGCCTTCCGCAGTCTTTTTAAGAGTAACTCTAGCTTTTTCACTATTTGCTGACTTCCAGATGGCAGTGGGAACCGCACTGAATTCAATTTGATTCCTAATGCAGTTTAAACAATAGACGCAGTGCATAATAATCACAAAACAGCTTCACCTGGGCCCAGGCCCAGACCCTAATTATTGAGCAAGCCAAGGGCAAAAGTAGCAAGGAAAAAATCCAAGAGATGGCATGAGGAACACTGTGAGGAGCCAAGATGAACCTTACTGAAGGCACATCTTCAAACTTGGTGGATTTTTCTTTTCGTTTGTTTGGTTGCTTGCTTGAAGACTTTATAATCTGGAAAGCTACCGAGGAACAAAGTTGGGTCCTTGTTAACGTAAACATGGTAAACCGACCAAACAGCAGGTGACGTTACAGCTGTAGCTTGTCAGATTTGTCTCTATTTTACAGTATTCAACTTTACATATAAGCGTCAGTTAATGTTCAAGCAAATGAAATATTTCACTGTAGACATTGTGACTGCTGGTTCCGAGACCAATTTCACACCAAACCCACACTGGATGACTGTGGCCCATCTGCTGCCCAAGTCATCAGCCACCTTCTGCACCGTTCATTAGTGTTGAGGGACCACTATAGAACCACTGTTCTGACCCGATATTGTTTGGATTGGCATCTCAGCACAGCAAAGACACCAACAAGATATTGCACCATTAAAGGGGTAGTTAGGGACTAAAGCTAATCTTTTTCTTAGCACAGCTCATGTTAGTCATCCTCTAGTCCTTGTTTGGTAGATGATTCCCAACCCAGAAGAGACAGTAAGATGTTGAAAACCCTCTTAGCAAAAATGGTGCACCAACCAAATTAAATCTGAACAGTGTTGGCCCTATGGTGGTCCCTGTCCATCGATGGGCAGGGCTGATAACTTGTGCATAGCAGCAGTTGTAAGCCCAAATAGTGCACCAATATGGGAGGCGTTGGTGTGACTCAGTGTACCTCATTCCTCAGATGATAGGAATGACGATAAAGCCTGACCTGACCTCTTGACATGATGTTTACCATGCATTCTTCTTAACACACCTTTTTGCCCTTAGGCAGCTGGCTGGTGGGATGACTTGTATCCAGATGTTTGGATCATCTTGAATGACAAACAGATCCATGTTTTGTTAGATCAGTGTTACGCAATTGATAATGTCCTGGCTATAGCTGCTGTTCTCCACCCTGAAGGTTGAGCAGGGAACTTAAGTCCTTAAGGACCCAATGCCGGAATGTGTCCTTCTGATGAGATGTGAGGCCAGACGTCTGGACAGCGACTGGGCTTGGAAAATAAGTATTCATCTTCCACTTTCAAGTGGAGTTCTGAGGCACCCTTCTGTGGGAGGGAAATTGCTGTAAATCCAAAGTTATTTCAAGCTAAAAAGGCAAGACTCTGGATTGTAGGCGGACATGGATCCCTAATGAGTATGCTGAGGACAACAGTGATGAGCAAAATCTCCAAAGGATGGCTTGGAAAAGATACTTTTAGAGGACTTAAATGTGCAGCTATAGATTGTGTAATTAGAAACAGGACATTGGGGTTAAATGTATTGTTAGCAATATTAGCAGGATTAAAAGAAAGAGATATACTGTATATTTATACATATTTGACTCTCCATATAAAGGTGATGATTTAGCTTCAATGTCATTTTCTGATGATTATTAATTAGGTCATAATCAATTTACAAATCACTAATTAATAGTGGACTCTAGCTTGACAAATAGTGAGCCCACACTGATCTATACCGCCAAACCTCATACAGAAAAAGACAGATGTGAATATTTTGACTGTGGTTTTTCAACCATTCCACGTTTAAAACAAAACACTGCTTAGCCACAACATTAAGACCACTGACCGATGAAGTAAAAAAAAAAACATTGATTATCTTCATCTACAATGGCATCTGACAAGGGGTGGGATCTATATAGGCAGCAAATGAGCAGTGTTGGAAACATAAGAACCTGAGCCACTTTGACAAAAGCTAGGCTGTGATGGCTAGACAACTAGGTCAGAACATCTCCAAAACATTAGGCAGATCTTGTGTGGTGTTTCCGGTATGCAGTGGTTGGTACCTATCAAAAGTGACCAAGGAAGGACAACCGGACTGAACTGTTTGTCCACCTCTTAAATTACAGGACTTGTTGCAAAGGGTCTGCTGCTAATGTCTTGGTGCTAGATACCACAGGACACCTTCAGAGATCTTGTGAAGTCCACGCCACAATGGGTCAAAACTGTTTTGGTGGCACAAGGAGGATCGACACAATACTAGGCAGGTAGATTTTAATGTTATGGCTGATCAGTAACCATGTGACTTTTTTGGTAAGTGCAGAACCAGCTGGTTACTTATTTAACTTACATAAACTCAGTGTTCTACATGGTTGTATGCTTATGTGGCCAAATGTACATCCTTAGCTCCTGGCAATGCAGTTTACCTTGACTTTTTCAGCATGCTATGTACCATAGTCTTTGTAATTGTCATAAGTATTGATATAACACTTAGAAATGTTAGTTAGTACACATTATTGCTATGTTAGACTATGTACCTATGTATGTCCCTGAACTTTGGTCTATAGGTATTCTACTATATATATATATATATATATATATATATATATATATATATATATATGCTGAATATCTTTTACATTATCATCAATCTTTTACATTAAACCCACCTATTGTCTTTACATCAAAAATATATATTAATAACATTGTAACAAAGCTTTTTACCATTAGCAGATTAGATTACAGCAGATAGATCTTATTATCCATTAAGGAAATTTGCTTTGGACATGGACAGTGCTGCTGCTGCTATACAAAGGTCATTAAAAACAGACTAAGACATACATGCTACATCCTCTGGTAAGTCCATTTCCTTCACAGGAATAACTACAATACTGAATACAGGAATAATTAATGAGTAGATTATATGGGTTAGTTCTTCACACTGGTGTTCTAAACTATCTACTTGATGAGAAAAGCTAGTATGCTCAATGTATAACATGAGAGGTGTTGTCAGTTTGAAGACTATCGCCTCAATAATCTCCTGTAGCGATTTAATGGCAAATGGGACGCAACCTTTTGTTTCTGTTGTCTAATAATTTAATTTAATCATTCAAGCAAGATGAATACCTTTTTTTTTGATGCAATCAACCTTAACATCTTTACTGCAAATGAAAATGTCAGCTATGTTTCCAGCACCAATCATTTCTGAACAATTCAGCAGTAAGTAAAGATTGTTTAAACACTGCCACTTAAACCATAGGCAGCACAATTTATTAGCTGTGTGTTTATATTGTTTGAGTCAAATGAGCTTTCCAACCTAAATACACTCTTAAATGAGGGTTCTTTAAAGCTTCATTAGTAAAAGCAATTATTTTATATTGAACCACGACAACTCAGAGGACCATTTAGAGGACCATGCTTAAATACTCGCTCACCTGGTAAAAGGGGTCTTTGCTTTGGTGGAAACCTTTTGTGGATGGCTCTGCAATCAAACCCACTTTTGCCAATTAGGTTTATTAGCAGAATTTGCTAACTTTCAGCTGTTTGCAATAAACCAATCAAATAAGACCAATTTAAATAGCTCAACACAACTAATATAACAAGTGCTTTCTCCCAATTTAACACAAAATGCCACTTTTAATAACGACTGCAGTCCCAGAATCAAATGCTGCATTAGTGCCATCAGGTGTGCCTGAGATAACACACATCAAATACCTGGACTGGCTCAGGGTTTGTTGACTGTGATGTTACAAATATGAGTCAAGAGAGTTGTCCAACAAGTTAAGAGATCATTGCCTTCACATAGGAGAGGATCCAAAAAAAAAAAAGGGCAAAGCACTGAATGTTCCTAGAGATACAGCGGCAAGCAGAGTTCACAAGTTCAAATGAACTAAACCACCTGGACCTGGCAGAAAGAGTAAGCTATCACCGGCTGCTATGAGATTCCTGAGATGGTAGGTGGGCAGAAACCCTTGAGTGACTGCAAAAGACCTGCTGCAAGATTTGGTGGCTGCAAGATTTGGTGACAATGAGGCCCATACTAAGCACTGAAGGTCTCCTTGCCCATATACCTCTACTGACCCAAAAGCACAAGAAACATTCCATTCTGTTTAGAACCAGATAAATGACCCACAGAAGTTTTGGGATTTTGATCTGTGAAGCGATAAAGCAAAACTGGAACTTTTCGGGGCTACAGATCAGCATGACCAATCATGGCGGTGGCTCTGTGATGCTCTAGGACTAATTTGCTTCCTCTGGCACTGAAAACCTTGTAGCTTGTGGAGGTAAAGATGAATTCAATCCAGTATCAGGAAATCAGGAAAACAGTATGCCTTCTGTGGGGAAGCTATCAGATTTCAAGCTATCAGATCAGGCATCATCAGATTTTCCCACAAGCCTACCTAAAAGTTCCCCAAGGCTTGGTTTGAGAAGAAGTCCTGGAAGATTCTGGAGTGCTCGTCACAGTCGCCTCACTTGAATGCCATAGAAAATCCATAGAAAGGCTGTAGCAGCAGCAAAGCCAAGAATATTAGTGAATTGGAGGGCACTGCCCATGGGGAATGGGCTAAGATTCCTCAGGATTTGCTTAAATCTTGCTGTGTTTGGGAAAGTAAAAGTTCCAGCAATGCTAATGTCAACTAATGTCTTGGTTAAATCAAGTAAACAACTCCCAGGATTGGTACTGCACTGCTGCTGGTGCTATGCACTTGGAAATACAGTAAGTACAACAAGTGTACCATTGTTGAGACGTAGTGCTGATTTGCCCAGTAACTTTCCCTGTAGTTATTAAGTCTATGGTCCTGTGCCTTCAGATCACCAGCCCAGGTTGAGATGCTATAATGAATGCCATTGTCTGTCAGCACATGATTAGATAGTGTGAGCATTTCCTTGTGACCTCGCCTCAAACACTCTTACATAGTACCAATGGTGGCTGTGGACCCAATATGCCATTATCTTACTGGGATCTTTCAACAACCTGAATGATTTGTCACAACTGGTGGTTTTGATGGTAACTACTCCTCAAAACTGCTCGAACACTGCTTGTGTAGCTGTTTTGCTGTTTGCTGTGGAGATCCCTCCAACTTCACGTTTGTATTCTTTGACCTTCCCCATTATGAGACAAGGAAGATCTAGGCCTGCATCACCTCTAATGTTCATACCCCATTAAAACAGGACTTCTCTGATGGCAGCTTAGGATGGAACGTCTAGTAGGATAGACAGTAAATGTAAAGATGCTGCCTTCAGATTTGGGTTAGAACAACTTTTTAGGAGTGCCATGGTCAGAGTGTTAAGCTGATGAACAAGGCATGGGCCTTTTTTCCATGGCCTTTTGTGCTCATTTTTACCAGGGGCTTGTTTGTGTGTGGCTGCTTGTGCTTGTGTGTATGTGTATGTGTGTGTGTGTGTGTTTGTGTGGCAGTAGGAGAGGAATCGATTGCCTTCACACTCGAGTGATCTCCCACTCTCTTCATTTTTACTCGTTCTCTCAATCCCTTCCCTCTTCTTACCATCTTTTCCAATTGCTCCTAGCCCCCCACCTCCCCTTTCTCACTGCATTCCAATTGCTCTCTCTCTCTCCCTCACTCTCACTCTCACACTGAGTCTCTCTTTCTTTCTCTCCAGCTTTACTGGTGTTTGGTTTCCTCATTCAAGCCTCTCCGCTCCTCTCCATGTAATGAAAATACCTTTGATGAAAAATAAAATAACACTTAAGTGGATTAATGCTAGCGCGGGCCGTAAATGCATGAAAAAGCTGAAATGTCCTCGGAGCGTAAATTCAGTTATGTGCCATTTTGCTAGCGTTTGTTTTTTATTTATACTGTCTTTTCAAGCAGGCAGATGTCTACAGGGCAGAGCACAATTCCATTTTATATGAGGAGGGATGAGAGGGAGAAAAAAAAAAGAAAGAGCTAGAGAGAGAGAGAGAGAGAGAGAGAGAGAAAGGGAAAGACAGCGCGAGAGACTTGAACTGTAGTGTGCTACTGCCCCCTCCTGAATGTGCTGGAGCATGGCATACAAAGCAGGCTCATTCAGGCCCTGAACCCAGTCTCCTCCTCCTCCTTTGTGTTACTTATGCAAACCAGAACAGTCTACGAACAGTCTCAGAAAGGAGGCGTGAAATACACTACATGTCCAAATAATTGTGGACACCCCTTCTAAGTGACTTGTAAGGGAAAGCGTTTCGATACTTTACGTTGCACCCATTGCTGGCACATACACAGCTTGTCTAGTCCCTGTAGAGAAGTACTGATGTGCCAATAGAATAGGACTGAAACATGAACCTGTAGGCACCATGCCTAATGCCAAGTGTGGGCTAGAGGGATATCAAGCCCTGCATTAAGCTGTGGAGCAATGACACTGTGTACTGTGTAGTTTGGTATGAGGTGGGGTGGTGATTATCCAACCTCATCCTGACCTCACTAACGCTCTTATTGCAAAATGCAGTTAAATCTTTACAGTAATGCCGGCAAAGTCTAGTAGAAAGCCTTCCCAGGAGAGCAGACACAGTTACTCCAGCAAAAGAAGCATAAACTCTTAATTTTAATAACCTAGAACAACAATGAATGAGCAGGTGTCCCAATACTTTTGTCCATGTAGTGTATGATAGAGATACTGTTAATGTAAATAATAGCGAACTTAAAGGGGCCATAGAAGGGGCTGCCAGCCAGCAGCGAAGCAAAAGCCAGGGAAGCAAGCAGGGATCCAGGCTGGGCCAAAATCTAATGCTTGCTCTCTTCTCTCCATCGAAAACAAACTGGACTACCTGTGTGGCTCCTGTGAGCAGCCGCAGTGCCATTAGGCAGCCACTAAAGGTGGAGCTTAACTTTCCAACCTCCAAAGGAAAATCTAAAAAAGGGGATTCTGCTAGTGACTTGTGGTGGTTTCCTGTTCAAAAACACCTGACCAGGCTATGCTGAATCCTCCAAGTGTGCTGGACCCTGCTCTGTTCTACTGTAGCCTGATACTTTGCCCAACCTGACCCTATGTATAAACTTCAGTCTTACAAGATGGTCCTGTGATGACAACCTGGACCTGAATGTCAACAAGACTGATTTCATTGTTCTGCACAGACCCAGAGGGAGCCGCACTTCAATCATTATCAGTGCCACACTAATGGAAATAGTGAGCAGCTTCAGGGTCTCATCTTACAGATGTCCTCAGACAGTTTCAGCCTAGCAGAGCTAATATTAGTCTTAGATACCTTCTCCTTTTCTTTAGCTCACATAAACCATCTCCTCAACACCCCATTACTCCACACCCATCTTCTCAACATCCCATTACTCCACATCCATATCCCCAATGGTCCATTACTCCACCCGATGTCCTCAACACCAAATTACTCCATCCCTATCACCTTAACATCCCATTACTCCACACCCATCTCCTCAACACCCCATTACTCCATCACTATCTCCTCAACACCCCATTAATACACCCCATCTCCTCAACACCCCATTACTCCATCACTATCTCTTCAACACCCCATTAATACACCCCATCTCCTCAACACCCCATTACTCCATCCCTATCTCCTCAACACCCTATTAATACACCCCATCTCCTCAACATCCCATTACTCCACATCCATATCCCCAATGGCCCATTACTCCACCCCCATCTCCTCAACATCCCATTACTCCATCCCTATCTCCTCAACATGCCATTAGTCCACACCCATCTCCTCAACACCCATTACTCCACACCCATCTCCTCAACATCCCATTACTCCACGCCCATCTCCTCAACACCCATTACTCCACGCCCATCTCCTCAACACCCATTACTCCACAACCATCTCCTCAACACCCATTACTCCACGTCCATCTCCTCAACACCCCATTACTCCATGCCAATCACCTCAGTGACCCATTACTCCACGTCCATCTCCTCAACACCCCATTACTCCATGCCAATCACCTCAATGACCCATTTTTCTATTCACTGTGTATTCACAGGATGTAGTGGACAGATGATGAACCAGGGCAATTCTCACCACCCTCTGAAAAGCCTTGCGGACAGCAGGAGCTGCCATACCAGCCTGGGATGTAGCTGGTCGGTATGTACCGCAGCATGGACCTGTAGTCCCGTGAAGAACTGCAGGGAAGGTGCAGGTTGACTCTCCCCAGCCTCTGCAGGATGTGGAGGCGTTATTGGGTGTTTAGCAGGTGTGCTGGAATGGGGAAACGACTTAGCAGGAACTTGGCCCTCCTGTTTTTGAACACCCCAGGTATAAACAAAACATGTGGCATGGAGAGGCAACTCCTCAATCCATGAGTTTGCTTTAGTATGAGCAGACCCAAATTTTGAGACTGGCTTGAGCAGAGCTCTTGAAGCGTAGCAACGACAGCAGGTATACAGCAATTACGGCAACGGTGGAGGACCTGAAAGGAGCCAAGTGGCAGATGAAGCAGCCGAACATAGTTGGGCAGTTCATAATTAGGCCTGCGCTGTGCATACATTCATCTGTAGCTCGCTCTTCCAAATGCACTCCTTAAATATCTCTTTAAATATCTCAGCGTGGCTGAGGGGCTTTTATGTTCAGTAAGAGCCTATGCAACTTTAATGCGCTGGTAACCTTCTCTTGTTGAGGTCAAACCGCGGGTGATGTTTCTCGTGCAGAGCGAGTAGGCCGCTTCACTTTCAAGGCTTACATTTTGTTCAGCGTTGGGTTTCTGACTGTGCCGGATCACAGAATTTCATAGTGTAGAGCTTCAAGTAGCAGTAATGCCTCCACAGAAACGGCCATTATTACTTTGCTAATGAAGCCGCGGTGTGACAAAAGGCCCTATACATTTTTTAACGTGACTCTTTTCACCCCTTTGAATTAAACAGGCTCTTTAGACGGTTGAAAGTCTTTAGCCTTTAAGACTGATGAGGCTGCATGTCCAGGAGAATCTAGCATCCCTTCTATTTTAGATACCTGAAGGTGCAACCATTTGTTGCTTTCATAGGAAAGCATTGCCAACAGACGGGGACACTGTAGAACAGCTGCATCCTGTGTTAAAAGTAGATCCTAGAGGAACCGTTGGACCTGTGGCGAAACCTCTTGGTTATTTGCTTTGAAGGACCTTCTAGAAAAGGTTTTCAGAAGATAAAGGTTCCTTAAAGGTTCCTCAAAGCACCTTAAGAGGTTCCTTCACAGTTGTAAACTGAACAACCTCCAAAAGTTTCTCTAGGATCTTATCCCCTAACAGTGATATGATCCTAAACACCATGACACCATGCCAAGTGTCAAATGTTTGAATAATCCGGAAATTCCGGCAGGCTGGGGTGCCTCGTTAATGCTCTTTTCCTGTTAGGAGATAAGGGGCTGAATCTAGGAAATGTTATCCTGTAAAAGTTACTTTCCTAAACATGGTCCAAACTGGGGCAGTGGTGGCTCAGCGGTTAGAGCGCCGGGATATCGATAACAGGGTTGTGGGTTCGATTCCCGGGCTCGGCAAGCTGCCACTGTTGGGCCCTTGAGCAAGGCCCTTTACCCTCTCTGCTCCCCGGGCGCTGGAGTTGGCTGCCCACCGCTCTGGGTGTGTGTGTGTACTCACTGCCCCTAACACGTGTGTGTGTGTGTGTGAGTGTGTGTTCACTACCAGATGGGTTAAATGCGGAGGACACATTTCGCTGTACAGTCCACACTGTACAGTGACGAATACGTGCACCTTTATCCTTTATCCTTTATCATTATGGTGATTAAACAGATAAGACAAGTTGCAAGAGTTCAGAGGATACAGCTCCCAGTTGACAGGCGAGACAAATGGACGTAATGGATATAACATGTTCAGAGTCATTCCCCATAAAAGGAGATCAACAGCAGTTTCAAAATCTTGCTGTCTTTCTCCGCACTGAATATTTAGATACTTTATATTTAGTCTAGCTCCTTCAGGTTGGAATGGCATCTCAGTAAATGCGAGGAATGCTGACCAACACTGAATATCTGTTTATTTTCAAGCAGATTACTGGTAGCAGGTAATTAATACTACGTTAATACTACGTTGAATGCCGCATCAAACAACAGTTAGTTCCAAGCTCACAATCTGGTTGGTTGAGATGCATTCCAACCACGCTAATATCTGTGATATCTGGATGGCTTTTTTTTTTACTCTAAAACTGTATCTCTCCGCTGGCGTGTTGACAACAATCGAAAAGGCTGAGCTGAACTAGGGTCTGTTCACTTGGCGGCCATTTTTGCAACGCCGCCGGGCAGTTACGTCCAGTCACACAAGAAAAAATGAGGAGAGACCAAACTGCTGGAAACCGATGGTCTAAATCGTAAAAGCAAAAAGCTCATGAATGGTTTGTAGCATTCGGCTCAATAATGCAAGAATCCATTTTTCGGCTTGTTCTGGCAACTGTTCTTGCACACACCTCCACATGCTTGGTTCTTTACGTTGAAGGGCGGGGCTTTATTCATAAACACACGCCATGTTGGGCACTATAAGCACTCTCATAAACATTTCAACCAGTGGCCGGTCTCCTCCTTTATAACGTTTCTGGCTAAACTTGATACTTCAACAGTTCTATGTGTAGCTCTATCTGTACCACAGAAGCTGTGCTTTATAGTACTGGACAGCATACAAGGCTCAACAGGTACCTTAACGGAAGTCCACTTAGTCAGTCCTAGTGTTTTGGAGTTGTTACTATTGCACAGCAATAGCTCATGTGTTGTGGAACTACTTTTTGGTGGCAGGAATTTATTTAGTTCATTTATTTTGTACTATTAAAACTATTAATAGTTTTATCACAAATAATATCACAGCCATGATGATCTTCGGCTTGTGCCTACGACCAAATTGCGGCTGCAACGATATTCGCAACTCTCTCGCGTTCTATTGCTTAAGTATATCGTACAGCACTCAGTGCTTTAAGTGAAACTAAGTAAGTGCTGATACTCCCTTCTTCATTATCACATCCACTTTGTGCAAAGTACCAGTGGTAGCAACCATTTACAGCATGGGTAGAGAATTGGCCCATGGTCTGCCTTAAAGTCCTGCTCTTTTCCACATCATCAATTGTCCCTCTAAAGCATTAACAGAGCAGAACACTGATTACTGGCCTGTCTGAAAGATCTTTCTCTGATATCACCTGAATGCTTCTATTTTTAATGTGCTCTCATACGTTTCAGCCATGTTTCCTTTTGATCCCCGCTTTTAAGTCTTGGCTTCCTTTGATTTAAGATTTCCGTTGCCCCGGTCACTCAGGGAAGCCCGGTCTAAAGCAGTGTTTAATGTAAAACAAAGCATTTTACCTGTAAAACTGAGGTGTAGTAAATATTAATTCCATCACCTGCCCAGACGAGGAACTCGGCGCTGGGTCTACGCTGGATTCCTATGTGACAGAATTGAATGGAGTTATCAGAAGGCTGTCCAGATGTGATCAGAATGATGTTGAAAGACAAATCACAGGGCATCATAAATCATAAGGCATTGTGAGACATGATGTTTAACCACGGTAAAACGTCCCCAAACAAACCTGCAGGCCTTATTAAATGCGGTTAGTTAAACTGTACCGCTTCAGTAGCTGCTGTTGTTCTATAATAGAGTAAGTAAGTAAGTTTGATGGTCGGTGCCTGCTAATGGATGTAGCTTCTTTCATATTTTAACTAGTGAGCGTCCTCATAATCTAGAGATCTAGTGCCATTCTGGAGAGAAGGAGATCTTTTTTGTATACCACCATAACACAGACTGCAGACTGGCACATGACTTCAGAGGTCAATGGGGCCGCAACACGGGTGCAGCATACCAGGACTCGAGCCAAGAAGTTCTTCAATCAGGGGACTCGTGAAAAAGGTACAGTGGTGGGAAAACTGGGGCTTGTCTGCACATGCTATGATGTTAGCTAAACGGTACTACTCTGCTTAGAATTTTTTGTCTCATATTTCTTCTGGTACCTCTGACTTACATGCAACAAAAGCACTCGGAAAAGTAATGAAGTAAATAAGGATACAGTGGAAGCCCGGGCAGTTGCCAGCGAAGGCCCTGTGAAGGAAGCAAGAGGACCTTTAGCCATGATTGACAAGGCTGGAGTATCTATAGCTGCTGGACCTGCTTTGACCATCTGATACCTTGTTTATCTAATCAATGCTTAATTAAATGAAATCAAGCTTGCTGCTGTTGGAACTGAACAAATCCATACAGTGACATTATCCCTGTACAGGTGATGTTTATATCAGAACCACCAGAACAGTCAAATTGACCTTCATCCTTTTTCAAAGCAGTCAGAATCTCATTTTTGCATTTTATTCATGAACTGTACGGAAGGCATGACCATAAGACACTTCTAAATAACATAGAAGTAACATAAAAATAAGTAAATGTGAATGTTTGAGTGCCTTAAAAGAAATTGCAAATATTGCCTTTTAAATAAGCTGGAGAGGTCAGGCATAATAGTAATGAAAGGTCAGTGGTAAAAGTACTGAACAATTACACAGTTAGCCTGGAGTGTTATTGACCTGAGATTATTACATGAATTCTTGTCATTTCTACCTTAAAACAGCGACTTTTCAGTTTTTCTCTAAGGTAAGTGACCAAGGGCATGTTGTGTATGGTAGCCCTCCTCCCTTAGAGTAAGTGATCGAGGGCATGTTGGGTACGGTAGCCCTCCTCCCTTAGAGTAAGTGATCGAGGGCATGTTGGGTACGGTAGCCCTCCTCCCTTAGAGTAAGTGATCGAGGGCATGTTCGATGTGGAAGCCCCTTTCCTTTAGGATAAGTGAACAAGGGCATGTTGTATACGGTAGTCCCCTCTCCCCTAGGGTAAGTGAATGAGAGCATGTTGGGTACGGTAGTCCCCTCTCAATTAGAGTAAGTCAGCAAGGGCATGTTGTATACTGTAGCCCTCCTCCCTTAAGGTAAGTGAGCAAAGGCATATTGGGTATGGTAGCCCTCCTCCCTTAGAGTAAGTGATCGAGGGCATGTTGGGTACGGTAGCCCTCCTCCCTTAGAGTAAGTGAGCAAAGGCACATTGGGTACGGTAGCCCTCCTCCCCTAGGGTAAGTGAGCAAGGGCATGTTGTGTACGGTAGTCCCCTCTCCACTAGGGTAAGTGAACGAGAGCATGTTGTGTACGGTAGTCCCCTCTCCACTAGGGTAAGTGAACGAGAGCATATTGTGTATGGTGGTCCCCTCTCCACTAGGGTAAGTGAACGAGAGCATGTTGTGTACGGTGGTCCCCTCTCCTCTAGGGTAAGTGAACGAGAGCATATTGTGTATGGTAGTCCCTTCTCCTCTAGGGTAAGTGAACGAGAGCATGTTGTGTACGATAGTCCCCTCTCCACTAGGGTAAGTGAACGAGAGCATGTTGTGTACGATAGTCCCCTCTCCTCTAGGGTAAGTGAACGAGAGCATGTTGTGTATGGTAGTCCCCTCTCCACTAGAGTAAGTGAGCAAGGGCATGTTGGGTACGGTAGTCCCCTCTCCACTAGGGTAAGTGAACGAGAGCATGTTGTGTACGATAGTCCCCTCTCCTCTAGGGTAAGTGAACGAGAGCATGTTGTGTACGATAGTCCCCTCTCCACTAGGGTAAGTGAACGAGAGCATGTTGTGTACGATAGTCCCCTCTCCTCTAGGGTAAGTGAACGAGAGCATGTTGTGTACGATAGTCCCCTCTCCTCTAGGGTAAGTGAACGAGAGCATGTTGTGTATGGTAGTCCCCTCTCCACTAGAGTAAGTGAGCAAGGGCATGTTGGGTACGGTAGTCCCCTCTCCACTAGGGTAAGTGAACGAGAGCATGTTGTGTACGATAGTCCCCTCTCCACTAGGGTAAGTGAACGAGAGCATATTGTGTATGGTAGTCCCCTCTCCACTAGGGTAAGTGAACAAGGGCATGTTGTGTATGGTAGTCCCCTCTCCACTAGGGTAAGTGAACGAGAGCATGTTGTGTATGGTAGTCCCCTCTCCTCTAGGGTAAGTGAACGAGAGCATATTGTGTATGGTAGTCCCCTCTCCACTAGAGTAAGTGAGCAAGGGCATGTTGGGTACGGTAGCCCTCCTCCCTTAGGGTAAGTGAGCAAAGACACAGTGGGTACGATAGTCCCCTCTCCCCTAGGGTAAGTGAGCAAGGGCATGTTGTATACGGTGTCCCCTCTCCTCTAGAGTAAGTGAACGAGAGCATGTTAGGTACGGTAGTCCCCTCTCCCCTAGGGTAAGTGAACGAGAGCGTGTTGTATACGGTGTCCCCTCTCCCCTAGGGTAAGTGAACGAGGGCGTGTGGCGAACCCTAGTGGGGCGCACCCTGCATTCCGGACGCTCGTCTACCTGAACTTTGTGCCCACGCCCCGCTCGCTGGCGAACCTGAACTTCACCGCAGAACCTGCCGGTTCGCCTTCTTTAAACAACTGACAGGACAGACGGACAGGATGTCTGACCAAGGACTGACCGACGAAGCTGCAGCCGCGGCTTGCAAGGATGGGAACCCGATAACAAAAGTAAGCCAGCTCCTGTTAGCCAGCCAGCTCCTGTTAGCCAGCCAGCCAGCCAGCTAGTGTAATCTCAGGTGCAGAGAAGTGCACTTGAATAGCTAGGTCACTTACCGAGCCACGCGGCTAGCGCTAGCCAGCCAGCTATAGCTATTAGCTCACTCCGCTGAAAAACCATTGCCAGCTAGTTGAATAATAACAGGCCATTTCTCCCGTTAGCTTAGCTTAGCTTAGCTGTTAGCAAGCTGGCTAACTTCACAAGCCAAGCATAGCTAGTCATTAAGACTGGCTCGCTGACGGCTGCACGGCACTGGGGGCGATTATCTAGCTAGTGGCCAGAATTAGCGGTGACATTTGGAGGGGTGAAGTGGTGGCTGACCTTTGAGGCCACGCTGCTGGCAGACAGGACTGATTTCCCTTCAGCTTCTAGCTATCTATCTACTTTAACCTGGGAGAAATAGCAATATTAAAGACCTCAGGAGAAGCAAACGCAGCTAGCTAGCTACCAAAAAGTAGCTGGAGGAAAACACTGGCCGGACAGACAGCTGCAGGGGGGCTTCCTGCTACCCCCAGCTTCTGAACTGAGGGGTTTTTTAGGGTCTACTACTGACAGTCTGCACCCAAAACACTGGGCCTTTTCTAACCCAGCACTGGATTACTGTAGCTATAACTGCACACACCCTGTGGTACCCTGACCCAGCACCCTGGGTCACAAGAGAGGAGCCCAAATCTAATAATAATAATAATAATAATATATAATATAATGTGTAGGGGTGGGTAAACGTCCTCAGTTTGCAGAAAGGAGGTGAGATCTTGAGCTAGTTTGGAGAAGAAAGCCTGATGGAGGATCCCCGCTCTCCAGTGTCCAGATTAGACTCCCAGTGATGGAAAACCGCTGCTAGTATTTATGGTCATTTTAGTGTTTTACTAAGTAAATAAACACTTACCGCTCAAATAAGTTGGTTTTCCGTTCATACCTTTGAAACATTGCCCCAGCACTGGGGTTCAAAGCAGTACACACCTGTCTGGATATGCAAATGATTCAGGCTTCTATGTGCTTTTTGATCAGACAAATGGTTTGTGCATAGCACCAACCTGTGGTACCATAGCAACTACATGGCAGCACCCAAGCAACCATCTGGGATACCGTAGCAGCCACCCTACGAAAGTAACATCATGGCGACTGTGTGACATACCATGTATTCATCACCCTGCTACGCTTACACGGCATAGCGACTAACTTGGACACCATGGCGACCACCACTCAACCTCTTAACCACCTTATGGCAATCACCATTGATTTGTGTTATATGATAGGAAGTAGTAAAACCGAAGAAGAAAAGCTGCTGTGATCAGCTTCCTCAGGTGCTGTTAATTATTCTAAGGGACGTCTTCAGATGCTGTTAATTAACGCCGATAATTACAACAACCCGTTGCCTGGGCTGTTACTGTGCCATAGTGAGTAACCCAGCAGCTGGGAAACTACCCAGATTTAGAGCATCAGCAAGAGCAAAGCGGTCCATGTCCTGAAGCAGCGGAACAGAATTAAAAGCCAACCGAGCGGCTCAGTGTGGAGTAGAATAGGTTCTTCTACTTGAGAAGGACTAACAGTATTATAATAACAAATAACAATTATTTATATAGCATCTTTCTGAAGATCAAGGTGACTGACAAAGATCGAGCTAAGCTCAAGTGTGAAGGTTATTTGCGCTTTGCGTATTTTCAGTAAGGTTATCTAGATAATGAAGGTCACGATTAAAAGGACGTTGAGTCGAGTGTTTGATTACTCTTTTATCTTTAATAAGGTTGTTATTATTATGCTTAATATCTTGATCTCTCCAAAGCCCTGGTACTGCATTAACAGGGCTTGATGGTGAAATAAGGTGTATTATGGCGAGTGAGGATCTTTTGAGTTATACTGTCTTCTATGTTGCTTGCTGTCTTATCTAAGCTCTGTTTCCCTGTGGCTGTAGGACTTCATGATGCAGCAGACAATGTTGAGAGTGAAGGATCCGGCGAAGTCTCTGGACTTCTATACACGAATCCTTGGAATGACGTAAGTGTCTGCCAGCGGAGGTTTGTGCGTGGTTGTGGGCGGTTGCGGGCGGTTGCGCGCTGCTGTGTGGTCATGTTGCAGATGTCCTTGTGGTTGTGGAATGCCACCGGCCTTGATTAACATCCTGGTCGTTTAAGAGGGTTGGAATTTTTTTGTTTTCTCAGTTCTTCGAGGCTTGACGTCTTACAGTGTGTTCACAGCACAGTCCTACTATTGGTGCATGTTGTAGTGATTCGGTGACATTAAATGATCTTATGAGTCTCTCAAAATTAAATGTATTTTGCTTTTTGGGGCCATATTTAAAACACTGAGGAACTGGGCACTCCTGAGAGAGCCCGTAAATTCCTGTGCAGAGCCGCACCGTGCTCAGAGCTCAACGTGGAACCACTTCTGATTGAAGGGCTGCTTATCTAGCACTAAAGACTTCATCGCTTTGGATGTTAGCTCTGCTGTGTTCTGATGCTCGCTGCACTGGCCGGGTTGAGTGTACTCTTGATGGTGGTTACAATGCTTCCCCCACAAGGCATGTTACTTTTACACATTGAACAAATATGAGTTAGAGGCAGATATGGTCAAAATAAAAAAATAAATAAAAATCTCATAGTCAGTGTCATGAACTCATGAGCCATGCTGGTCATGCTTGTCATTAAAAACAAAAGGTGGACATACCAAGTAAAAAAATGTAATAATTATATATAATTTAATAATTCATATTTGAACTATTCTGTATTTTGCAGAAATGATGTGTATAATAGAGTAGTAGTAGAATAGTAGAATGCTTTTTACTCATGGTCTCTTTGACTACCACTATAGGTTTGGTTTCCTAGACCAGGATTAAGCATAGTCCTGGACTACCTTGTCCTTTCAGTGGGGCATCTTCCTTCAGCGTGCTGTGTAGTTCAGAACTAGGCCTAATCCCTGTCTGGGAAACCAACCCTGTAGGTTTATCTTGACACAGATCCTCAGTTCACAGCAGCTGAAATAGTTATGGGCTAGGGCTGCACAGTATGGCGTTTTAGCGTAGACATCTGCGATGTGACTGTTGTGCATTCGCACATTGCGAACACGTCATGCAACAGGTATATACAAACACTGTTGTCATTTTCCATTATTACATCTATCCAGTACTGTGTGTATATATTACTCCATCTTGGATCACTGAATTCTGGAGAAATCTGGTAAAAAAAATTCCTGTCTTTTGTTTCTAATATTGTGGAGCCCTATTATGGAGTGTGTAAACATTTTGGCTTTGTCTGAAACCTGGTTTGCCAATTTTTCTTGGCAGAAGAAAGTTGGGGAAAGAGGGGGTGCTTTCTTCAGATCACCGTTCTAAAGAAATAAAGCCAGTGTTACAATGTCTGCTATGACATGGAGTGGAAACTCCAACTCACCCTGCAAACTCATGTTTTTCATTTGTTTGTTTATCTTTCTCTCAGCCTGCTGCAGAAATTTGATTTCCCTTCCATGCGATTCTCTCTCTACTTCCTGGGTTATGAAGATAAGAAGGAAATCCCTTCTGATGTCAAAGAGAAAACAGCTTGGACCTTCTCGCGCCGAGCTACCATTGAACTCACACAGTAAGTGTGTGTGATGATCGCTCATGGACCTGATAATCCTCAACTAGGAGGCATCTTTTCACGCTGTGTTGTGATGTGCTGTAGTACATAGATAACATCTGCAAACTTCTTCCAGGCGATGGCTAAATCCACTTGTTTCAGCCTGTTCTTTGGTTGAAGGATTGTCCTTTAGGAGGGAGAGTGTCTGCCTTTGTTTCAGTTCGTTTCACCCCCTCCCCTTTTTCTCTCTTTTTTTTTTTTTTTGGCAGTAACTGGGGTTCTGAGACAGATGACAGCCAGTCTTATCACAATGGAAATTCAGACCCTCGAGGGTTTGGTAAGTACTACTGTGTGAACAGTCACATCATCCATGTTCCTCAGTTCTTCGCCCGTTGAAGCAGCCTCACAGCAACATCATACACTTCAGCCCAAAGCTGAAGCTGCTGTACCTACAGCTGAAAAGCTGTTCTTTTAGGCATTGCTGAAGAGCTTGTTAGCAATGTGCTTAAGCACACTCATTTATTTACATTCACACACAAAGCATTAATACAAGTTAACCTATGCTAGCCCTGTGTATCCTGTCAGCATGTCCCCAGTACCTCTGGAAGTATTGTGCTTGACCTGTGTTAGGAGACAGAGAGCGATAGAGAGATACCTGCAAGGCTAAGCTGAGTCATTGAACGTAATACTCGAACTACGGCTGATATCAAAAAGAACCACATGCTAGAAAGAGAGCTGAGGGAGCAGGAGCTGAGGTGGCAAGACCCAGCATAAGACTGTGCTAGGGGTGAGTACAGCACAGTTGATGATCAACAGATAACAGACTGTGTTTTGCGCAATAGTAATGGCTTTTGTTTTTTGTTTAAAAGAGGGTTTATACTTTCTGTTAAGTTGCCTTCAAGGTAAGACCAAGCCTTTAAAGGGACTTGGAGCGTTTTTTTTTTCTTTAGGTCTGGATACAGTGGTGCCTTTATTTGATACATTTATTTAATACAGAATTAATAAGGGTTATCGTTTCCATTTGTTGTTTATTTGAGCGCTATAAAATATAAAAAATATAAAAACTACAACATTTGGAAGTGGTGCTTTTATTCTAAGCCCCAATCTAATGCACTAGTCGTGATAAAAGGACACAATATAATACGCTACATTGAATTCGTACATTAAAGTTCTTTATTCTGTGATATCGTCACAAAATGTCATTTCTCACCACCGGAAGGATATCGGCTAATTAAGCGTTTTTGCATTGCTTGATTAGATTCTGATCTTGATCCTGTTAACATCAAGTGATTCTGTTAATAAGTGACATGCCGGTTTTCTGTTCTAGGACACATAGGAATAGCTGTACCAGACGTTTACGCCGCCTGCAAGCTGTTTGAAGAGCAAGGAGTGACCTTTGTCAAAAAGCCAGATGATGGTGGGTGCCTTTTCCCTGTGGTCTTCTACCTGAGCAGGCCGTGTTGTCCTGTTTTGCGATGCGCTCTTATCTCGTAATTGTGTAGGGATGTCCCGAGCTTTAAGACCTTATCGCCTGGATGTGTCTATGGCAATATTTCAGGGGTTGGCACAGTACATGTGTTTTGTGTTGTGTGGTGTGAGCCCAGAGGATCAACCGGATGAATATAAATCCCTGTTATTACTCAAACGGCTCTTGTGCCATACTGCTTAGCTTACCTTCTGTCTTCTGAACCGTAGTTTGCGACATATGCTTTGATAAATAGGTAAAATGTGCTGGTCTTTCTTTCTGTCTCTTTCACAGGTAAAATGAAGGGCCTGGCTTTCATCCAAGACCCTGATGGCTACTGGATAGAAATTCTCAGCCCCAACAACATGGTGTCCATTACCTCATAAAAACAACAAAAATAAGCAGCTGAAGCCGCCTATACAGCAAATAGATGATTCAGGAGAAGATCACGCATGGCCTTAATGTAGAAGGTGATTGGAAAGCAGTCACACTGGTATAACTGCTCTTTTTGGGGAGATGGCAAGCAAAGAGAAATGACTGGAGGAGCCCATCGCAAAAGTATGGTGGGCGCTGAATAGCCTGAGCGGCTGCATTTAGCTGTTGACCGTAATGTAGGAACAGGCCTTCTTGAATCACATACTAATAACCTTTTATTACAGGCTAACTGAACCTCACTTCGTCTGAGTGCAAGAACACCTAACTCATTTGTACACTAAGAATTAACTGTGTTTACATTATGTGTCAGTGCAATCAATATTTGACATTCACACTTATTTTCCTTCCAGAAGAAATATATTTATGTATCATACAATTGTAATAATTGTTTTATTTGGCACCAATAGTTGCTCTACTCAATAAAGCAAAGCGCTGCTTGTCACAAGTCTGCATATTCTGTTTGGCTCACTGCTTAAGAGGTACATTTGGTTAGTTGACATCTATAAATGTGTTGCATTCAATGTTCTTCCACAACATTCACAATTCAAGAGAAATACCTGTACGAAGCTTAAAAATACCAATCTATGAGAATAGAAAAAAGGATGCCATCATTTCCTGAAAACCAAAATGATTTGATATGCCCTAATGATGCCGTAAATTGCTCGAGATCTTGAGATTACTAATAAAAAATGGAGCACACACTCTATGTGAATTCACAAGGCATGCTTTTGCATAATCTGGCATATATGGCCTGGTCCCTGATCACTGGTCCTGGCAATTCACAAAGCAGGATTTCTAAATTCGCCAACTTACTTAACCCCAAGGTGAAGCCAGTTCTGTTGGGCAGATCTGGGATTCAGTATTAAGTTATCTGCTAACTAGGGTATCCTACTTTTTAATTTTTTAATTAAAGCTCCCCGTGACCCCGTAATAATTTACCGTGAATCTGTGCGGGGCACTGGCCTTCCAGGACTGGATTTGAGGATCTCTGATCTACATGGTTACAGATTAGACTGATTTATAGGAAACACAGCTCTTTTGCTTTAGTCCAAGAATAATCCATTACAATTCAGCAAGGGATCATTTTTTAAAAAGAGGGTTGAAGCTAAGCTGCACTTTTTAGACGGTCCCTTAACCACTAGAGCTGTATAGGTCGTGCCCAAATCGGTATGTTGAGGACTTCTGAAGGGTATTTCTGAAGTCCATCTGGTTGTAGGTGGTTGTAGGTGTAGGAAATGTTAAAGGTTGATTGAATGAGGAGTCTACCGCGCTATTCCACTCCCAACCACAAGAGGCGCCAGCTGCTCGGAAGGTCGTGTAATAATAGCAGGTAGCCAGCAAGCATAGCTGTCCAGCTCGGCAGGAAGGATCTGGCTATAATGTACTGTACAGGATCTTGTACATTATTTATACAGCGTTGCTGAGTCTTTTACCCCTCTGCTGTGGACGAAGGATGGAGTGGGACTAGTCTGGCCGGACCTCCAGTCGGGCTGTCTTCCTTGGGTAAGAGAGACCGGCTCAGGCTGTGGCTCAGTGTAGACGTGCTGGCTAGGCTAGAGGACTGCGCACCTCAACATTAACCTTGCTGATCTGACCACTGGCTCACCTCACCCATGGACTGCGGGTAAATAGGGTCATATCTGTGCCATTAGAGACGTTTCCTTCAACAGACTTGCTTTAATGAGGTTGCTGCTGAGAGCATGTCCAGAAAAAGGTGGTGTTTTCATACAGATGAAGACCACCATCAGATCTGTGGGCTTTAGTAAGCTGGTTAGCTCAGTCTCTGCCAATGGAGAGAAGAAATGGTCAGGAGTGGACAGCTGTGTCCCTATCCAGGCTATTCTGTGAGATGCAGGTGCACCAGGAGATCCACAGTCCTTCATTCCATCTGCAGCTTCATCTCAGGCCCAGACAGCTCACTTTACCAACTCTGATCATGGACCTGAAGGCCATGGCAGTGTTGGGGTTTCAGGGATTTCTGTGAAATCATCTGCAAATTGAGTTGAGTAGGTCTGAGCTCAAGCAGTGGTGCTCAGGTCCTCAGGGCCTCTCTCAATGTCCTGTTGGTGATCATGATTGACAGCAGGTAGCTTCTCTGTCCCACTTAAAAAGGGTCTGTTGAGCTCAGTGCAGATCTGAGAAGGATGACCGTAGACTTGCACAGGATGTCTCCTGAAGCCATTTCTGAACAACTGCTGAAACATCAGCTGGTTTTAATGTAAGTATTTTAGGAAAGTTATTGGGAGGTGTCTCGACCTGGCCAGATGGCCCGAACGGTCACCCTCATTTGAGAGGAAATTGGTTCATGTGGTTAGGAACAGCCTAAGAACCACCGAGGCACAGGTGGGCCATGAACTGGAACCTGCCTAGAGCTGGGGTTGGTGATTCTGGTCCAGGAGGGCCTTTCCTGCTCCAGCACACCTGGTTCAGCTCACCTGTTAATTGCCAGGGTTTGAAGGTATCTGCAAACTGTGCTGAACTTTGCCCCTAGTTTGCCGGTTGGCGACCTGTTGGCTTGAGTCAAGCGAGTTTTACACAGCCTCTCAGTCCACGGCGGCTGTGGAAGAAAGAAGCCCCTGCCCCAAACGTTTAGAGTGGTCAGATGTTTGGAGGAGTCCGGGTCAGGTGTGTAACCTCAGGAACATGTTTGTGCTTGTGCTTTGGAGTCCAATCAAAGTGGTGGAATAATGCAGTAGGAGAACTACTTCAGAATCGTTCAGGATAACCTCAGACCATCAGCTAGACCGTTGAAACTTGGACACTTTGACCCAATTGGGTGTTTGAACAGGATAAGACCCTTAATAGTGCTTATAAGTGGGGTGTGTGTCTGGAAACCAGAATTCTGCTTGACCCTGTTTATGTAAATGTAAATCTGACCCTGTTATTTCTATTAAAGATATTAAAGATAAGTATGTTGTCACTCATTCTGCCAATCATTGAAAGTCCACTAGTGTATGTAATAATTTGTGTGTATGTAAACTGAAGGCAGCTGTTTATGTGTAGGGAAGGCGTTGCTTCTCTGCCTGTATAGCGTCTACTACTATGTAATGCACTACATTACTCGTGATTCATGTTATTCAGTAGGGACATCATTATTGTATTTATAGCCTTGTATGGTGCTGTTTTTTTATTATTATTATATTTCACAGCAAGCTGCACTTTTCCAAACGAGTGAACATCTGTCCTGTTTGTGAAACGTGGCTATTTTACTGCAGATGTGACAGCAATCCCTAGCGGCGGCCATGAGTGACAGCCACCCACTACGGCCGCTGAGCTCGGCGGCTGAGATCGACCACCTGCACCTACTCTCCGAGCAGCTGGGCGCATTAGTGCCAGGCGAGGAATACAGCGATGTCACTTTTGTGGTGGAGGAGAAGCGATTCCCTGCACACAGAGTGATTCTGGCAGCTCGCTGTCAATACTTCAGGTAATTGTCTCAAATTGTCAAGTAATGTAGATGCGAGAGTCTTCATTCCAGAGCCACCACCATGTTTGGCAGATGATGAGGGTACATCATCCTTGATAACAGTGTGCCCACCTACTTAAGTGTGTTCCTGACTTTTTTCAGGTGGTGAAGGAACGGTTTAAAGGGAGGATACAGTTCGGTCTTTGTGCTTTCTCTCTTTTATCAGAGCTCTGTTGTATGGCGGCATGAGAGAGTCTCACCCCCAGGCTGAGGTCCGTTTGGAGGAGACTCGCGCAGAAGCCTTCTCCATGCTTCTACGGTACCTTTACACCGGCAGAGCCAGCCTGAGCGAAGCACGAGAGGAAACCCTTCTGGACTTCCTCGGCTTGGCGCACCGCTATGGCCTCCAGCCACTCGAGGCCTCCACCTGCGACTTTTTGCGCACGCTGCTGAACACGCGAAATGTGTGCTTGATCTTTGACGTGGCCAGCCTGTACTGTCTGAGGGGTCTGGCTGAGGCCTGCTGTGCCTACATGGACCGCCACGCTGTAGAGGTGCTGGAGACGGACGGCTTCCTCTCCCTTTCCAAGGTGAGTGATGATGTGATTGACGATTGATAGGAGCACGGGGACACATGCTCACGTTTACCACTCTAGACAGTGTGAGTGTGTGCATAGTTAAGTAAAAGATGTGGGTAGAAGATAATCTGAAATTCAAAAGGCATGGAGTTAAAGTTTAACCTTTAGATTATTCAGGTAGACGTTTCCTCTTAATTTCCCAGTGCAATTAAGAAATTGCAGTTAACCGGAACAGAGAAGGTCAAGTCTAGGACACTAGGACACACAATTTTTGTGGGATTGCTAGAATGGCAAATAAAAGTTTCTGGAAAATTTAGCAGACACACTGCCACTATGTCAAAGTCACTGTAGTGCTGAGAATGACCCTCCACCCAAATAATAGCTACTCTGTGGTGGTCAATCCTGTGGGGTCCTGACCACTGAAGAACTGGGTAAAAGGAAGCTAACAGGGTATACAGAGAAACAGGTAGACTACAGTCTGCTCCTATATGGCAAGTGGAGCTGATATATTGGACGATGAGTGTAGTAACAGGTGGTCCTAATGTTATGGCTGATCGGTCTCCTTTACAGACTGCCCTCCTATCAGTAGTTAAGAGGGACTCGTTCGCCGCGAGCGAGAGGGAGATCTTTCAGGCGCTGTGCCGCTGGTGCAGACACAACGGAGAGGGTCCGGCCTCACAAGAAGTGATGTCAGCGGTGCGGCTGCCCCTGATGAGCCTGTCCGAGATGCTGAACGTGGTTCGCCCGTCCGGCCTCCTCAGCCCCGATGACCTGCTGGACGCCATACAGACCCGCTCAGAGAGCAGAGACATGGACCTCAACTACCGCGGCATGCTCAGTCAGTCTGCACTCCCATATTGCACACTCAGACTCATAGCACCTAGCTCTGTTATTGTTCTAGGCGGCAAAGAAATGGACGTGCAGACAGCGAATAGACCAGGCAGTCGGAATGGGCGGGGTTATTTGCATGATACAATGATAAGTGATTATAATATTAGAGTGAAAGAATAGGTTCATTGGGGAAAACTGTACAATTGTACAGTAGTTGCTCTGGGCCACCTCTAGCCTGGATACAAATGACATACTGTTGGGCATGGGGGGCATACAGGTTCTGCATGTCATCCTGCGGCACATTTTCCCGCAGATGTTGGAGCTGGGCCTGTAAGGCCATCCTACTCTTGCCTAACAGTCGTAGGATCCCAGGATGCGATTCCTGTCTGTAGCAGTCCAGGTTTTACAGCCTAAGCCTTAAGGGAGGTTGAAAGGCTAGACATCTAGGCATAAGCAGCTTAGTTCTTAAACCAGGTAGCCGGTGTTTAATTTTATTATTTGTTAGGTTATTTATTTTATTTATTTATGATGGTTTAGCTAATTGTCAAGCTGTGTTTACCCTGGTTAATATAGCTTGTGATGATCAACCAAGTAAACCCCTTAAACGAAAACCTAACCAATGTTGGTCCAGAGCTAAGCTGGACAACCAATCTAATAATGCAGCTATTAGAAGAGCAAAAATTGTTAATATTGTCCAAATTTGCATTTTCACTCAGATTAGGCTCCAAGTGTGGCCTGCCAGGGTTTTTCAGCTTGTCACACATTAGCATGCATTGTAAGTAGCATCATAGCTGCCTTGTGCTCATTTCAGAGGCCCAGTGCATGCATATAAACCTGTCACGAGCGCCTCTTGCTGCAGACATTGTTCAGTACAAACATGTTTTGACTTGTACAAAATATCCTGAATTAATTATTAATCTCTGTGTAAATGTGTCTGAGGTCACTGAAGGCATAACGACTATGATACTATAAAGTATATTACCTGGTGTCCCTGTTCAAGGCAAAAAAATAAACACACAAACAATAGATGGTTTATTTAGATCACATGACAAGACCTGATGGACCTGTGCAAACAAAGCAACTACCATGGTAGCCCTGCTTTTTTTTTTTAGTAGCTGGCTAACATGAAGCTGCTCTCTGTTGCAGATGAATCTTTAGCTGTCTGGTAGCTGATGCTAAGCCATCTGGCTACAGATACTGTGCTGTGCTGTCTGTAAGATGTTTGTGGTGTGGTAGAACCCTACATAGCGGGCATGGTGAGCTATCTAACGTTAGCTATTTGTGAGCTACTCGGGAGAAAATGATCTGCTAACTGTTCAGCAGCCCAATCCAGCAACCCAACCTAGCCAGCTGGTTAAAACAGTACGACAGCCGCCTGTTACTACTGGCTGTTAGCCAGACTATTTGTCCAAATATTTCTGGACACTCCCTTTTACTATAAGTTGCACCCATTGCTGACACAGATGTGCAAATGGAGCAGATTAACATATTGGCACCATGCCTAATACCAGACATGGCATTGAGCTGTGGATCCATAGTACTGTGCTCTCTGGAATGATGGTGGCGCTCCATCCAATACTTTTAGGGTGAGTTGGGGATGAAGTGGAGTGGTGATCATTATCATCGAACATCCTGACCTTACTAACGCTCTTGTTGCTGAATGCTGTCAAATCCTCACAGCAATGCTCCTCCAAAATCTAGTAGAACGCCTTCTCTGGACAGTAGAGAAAGTTACACCAACAAAGGCACGATAATCCCTTTTTTTTTTGAAAACCCTTGATTTAGTTTGAATGATTGAGTATTGAGGTGTCTCAATACTTTTGTCCAAACAGTGTGTCCTTTGACAGTAGTAGTGATGCCTGTGCGTTCCTTACTTCTCTTACAATAGTCCCCGAGGAGAACATAGCCACGATGAAGCATGGAGCCGTGGTGGTGAAGGGCGAGCTGAAGTCCGCTCTGCTGGATGGAGACACTCAGAACTATGACCTGGACCACGGTTTCTCCAGACACCCCATAGAGGAGGAGGGCCGGGCGACCGGCATCCAGATCCGCCTGGGCCAGCCCTCCATCATTAACCATATTCGGATGCTGCTCTGGGACAAAGACAGCAGGTAAAATGTCCTTCAGTTCCGTAATCGGAGTATTCATATGTGACCTGCTGAACAGATCTCATCACATGAAGAAGCGTCACACAGTGGCAAAAAGGGGGAGTCATCCCTACAGAAATCGGCAGATGAGCAAAACCTATTTATCTCTTTTTAGATCCTATTCCTACTACATAGAGGTCTCTATGGATGAGCTGGACTGGGTGCGTGTGGTGGATCACTCCAAGTTCCTGTGTCGATCTTGGCAGAATCTCTATTTCCAAGCACGCGTCTGCAGGTCAGTACCTTTAGACCAGGGGTTGGGGGCTAAGGGACCAAATAAACCTGGTAGTAGCTGATGACTGTGTGGGTTCCAGCTCTTTAGGGTCAGAGTTTCCTACTCCTGCATTAGACACTGTCCTACTTTCATGATCCTCCGCTGCTGTGTTCTCTCTTCACTGACTTCCTGTAGCTGCTGCCTGCATCCGATTCAAAACTCTGACGCTGACCTACAAAGCCAAGAATAGACTGCCTCACCATACTTGATGGCAATGGTCAAAAGCCGATCAGTAGCAAGAGCCCTTTGAGCTTCAAGCACGGCTCGGGTTGACCCGCCATCCCTTAAGATCCGTGGAAAACAAGCGTCCAGGCTTTTTTTCTGTCCTGCACCAGAGTGGTGGAACGAACTTCCCCTGGGTGTCCGAATGACAGAGTCGCTCAGTGTCTTCAAACCCAGACTGAAGACCTTGGGCGAAGTGTAGCGTCTAAGCTTAGAGGGCTCTTTGAATTCTAGTCCATTCAGACTAGATACTGGTATTCCTGAGTAAACAGTGAAGTAAATAAGAGCGTCTGCTAAATGCCATAAATGTAAATGATCCTGTTTTACAACAACAAAAATGAATGTTCAAGAGTCAAGATAATTTAACTGAATGTGGGTGTACTTTTTTGTTTTTAATTAAAGGTTTATCCGTGTCGTTGGGACACACAACACAGTCAACAAGGTCTTTCATTTAGTGGCTCTGGAGTGCATGTTCACGCAGCGTTCTTTCATCCTGGAGAATGGCCTGCTTGGTAATGTGGCTACACCTTTTGCTGTTTTCAGCTTATGCATCTGTATGTCACACAGCTGTCAGAAACAAGATAATCAAGATAATCATTAAGATGACTTTACTAGACATGGATCTTTGTGAGTGATAACCTGACTTCTGCATGAGGCTAATTGGTTAGGTTATAAGCTTTCATTGCCTTATAGCTACATTAGCCACTGAATGACATACTATAGTCTATAAAATTAAAAAGGTATTATATTAATATTCATACGTTTGAGCACCACTTGTAATATTTTCTGTTCTAGAGAATGGATAAATGCATAGATGATCTCCAAAAGTTATGGATGAAACCTTCTTCGAGGTTTTAGGCAAGATTAGTGTATTATTTTTGTTTTATACAATTTTTAGAGTGACAGGGGAAAGCAAAGCCATGCAGAGTTTTTCAGAGATTTGAGCTCTCGGATAACTTCTACCAAGGTCTCAGACCTTAATGAACTTGTTAGGGCTTGTGTCTTATTCACAGTCATTGGTGCAAAATGTTACAAATTTCAAAGCTTTATTAATATTCTGTCTCTTTAAACCTGGTTCTAGACATCAGCAGTCCAGGACCCCTATAAGCAGCTGCCTAGAGATCTGAACATTTAAAATAATTGATACCCACAAAACAGGAGAAGATTAGAAGATTCTTGATATAATTAGGAAATAGCAGTCTAAAGTCTATGAATTTGCCCATTTGTTGTCTATAATAACATTACTCACCCTCATTTGCCTCTTAGTGTAAATAAATTTACATAAACTCCAGGTGTACATTTGGCTGTTTGAGCTTAAGAGAAAATTGACTAACACTTTACTTTGATGATCCATTGAAGATGCTCACCTGACATTCAGCTAGCATTCAATTGAATGTATTACATGTAAATATTTGTTAGGGTTAGGTGCAGTATATTCAGTTGAATGTGTAAAGTAAAGTGATAACTATAAATTTCTTCATTTTTCTTAATTCTTAAATTGCCGATAAACGTTAAACCTTGATATAATGAAAAATGCATCACAGTAATCTCAGTAATTACACAAGAATCTCTAAACTTCTTTCTCACCTTCTTCCTCCAGTCCCCAGTGAGAACGTTGCAACGGTACAGGCATGTGCAAGCGTAGTGGAAGGAGTGAGCCGCTGTCGGAACGCCCTGCTGAATGGAGACACGAGCCACTATGACTGGGACTCTGGCTACACCTGCCACCAGCTAGGCTCTGGTGCCATAGTCATCCAGCTGGCTCAGCCTTACATGCTTAACTCCATGCGGTATGGTTACTTTGTCTATTCTGTCTTATCTAGTATTGAGACTTTTGAGAGTTTCAGTGTGTAGAAAGCTTATTTTGATTATTTTTATGGTGCGATTCGTTACCGTGCCGCTAATCATGGTAAAGAAAGGCATTATTTCTAGATAACTGGAACTCTGCTGAAAGGTTTTTCACATTTCACATCCAGCTGGATCGTGTTGTAAATGCACACAAGAAGATCTAAATGAGTCCTACATGAATATATATTTGTTTATAATCAAATGAGGTTTGGTGTGCGTTGCTCAGAAAGTTAGTGTGCTGTTCTGACAGCAGCATATGGCACAGCAGGGATGCTGGAGCCTTCAGCGAAATTTCATTAGCACAAGTTAATGTGTTTGAGATGTATATTAGTACTTATTAGCTAGAACTAGCGTTGCATCTCAAAGAACAAAGTGTTATTGATGCTTGCACAAAATATTTATTCACTGATTTATGGATAAATTCTTATTGTACCTTATTGCTGGATGTCACACGATACCAATCCAGGATTGCGTTTTTTCTATTAGTAATAACTGTACTATAGAGTGTGTGTGTTTTTTTGTTTTTTAACATTTCATTTATTTATTCATTTATTTTTAAGCAGGGTACTGCCATAATTTTCAGACACAGATGCTTCAAAATGTTGCTCTGTTGCTTTGTTTTGCATCACATTTACAGCACGGCCATGAGCCGATGGCTCACCTGACATTTTCACCATCTAGACATTGGAACTGCAGCACTGTTTAAGGTGGAATGGAGAGTTAGAATTAGAAGACAGACCTTGTTTTGGCTGTTTACTGGGAAGGTCACTGCACGGATCAGCTAAAATGAAGATCAGAATTAAAGGTCATAATTAAACTTCACCTAGGGTTGTATTTGAAAAAAATGACAAGTTCATCACTGCGGCAGCTGAGAATCATTTACGTTAATGCAGCCTAGAGGGCGACAGTAATCACTCTGATGCAGCAAAACTAAGGATCTATGTAACAAATGCCGGGATCGGTCCCGATCACGATGGATCGCTGTATCAGATTGGGACATTCCTACACAGATTCATACCTGTTAAAAGGTTCCTCTCTCCAGAATAAGGGTGTTTTTTCATCATTGTTTTGGTTTTGGTTCCTGATGCAAATCGTAGGTATCTGAGACAGCTGACTAAATGCAAAGTTGTAATGTTGGTGTTAAATAGGCTTTTTTTCTCAACATGTTGTAAATTAGGCTTGTCCTTTGAAATCAGTGCGGTGAGAAAATGAATGAACTGAACTGTTTAGTGAAACACCTGTTTGTAATCCTGTCTGTTTGCAGGCTGTTGCTGTGGGATTGTGATGAGCGGAGTTACAGTTACTATGTGGAGCTGTCCACTAACCAGCAGCAGTGGGTTCGAGTCGTAGACCGCACTAGAGTAGCTTGCAGGTGGGTGTCTTTTTTTTTTTTTCCTATTTGTTTTTGGCTGCTTATTTGCTTACTTTGTGTTAGAATGTCTGCATACATACAGCAGATCTGTTGATCGAGATTACAGCCAGATGGATGATCAACGTATAGTGAGTAGTAGAATATGCTCAGTTAGAGGGCGTCACAATAACTGGAAGAGGAGAAGAATTTCGCTTGAACAGCAGTGTTACGAACACAAAGCAAAAAGATCAGTGTTGTGGAGTGTTGTGGAGCACCCTGCAACTTATCTCCACCGTCTTCCTAAGAAGAGGACCTGCATCTGTGGTTGAAGGCACAACATTTTAAACATCCAGCCAAACGGCCATACATCTGCTCCTACCATTTTGTGTAGGGGAAACCAACACCAGAACCTCTTTACTCAAAGAAATGACTCGGTTATGAAGCTCCAGTGGGGGCCAACGTTCTACCTCACAAACATCAGACGTGAGGCTCATGACTGACTTTCCCCCTTTAGAAAAGAGCAGGCAAGAGCTGGCGTTTGGACATTTGGGTGAATGTTCTACATCTAGCACCTACAACCACACTAAAGGTCCTCTTCTTCATTGTATATGATGCCCCACAACACTCGTTTTTGCTAGTCAGATATGCTCTAAATAGCTCTGTGTAATAACATTAAATAGCTGTTGCTACCCACTTTTTGAGGAGTGTCCACAGCAGTGGCCTACATCAGACTGCATTCAATGTAAATAGGATACGTCCATAAACCAGATGATACGAAATGACCAGAAATTATAACCCAAAGGCGGACGAAACTCTTGACAATGGCTGTAGCAGAGTAATTGCCTAATTTGAGCTGTACAGTTTTAATGTTGTGGGGCTTTTTTTGTTTATTTGTAATGCATCGATTTTGGAATTTTACAATGTATCATAATATTTAGAAGTAATAATTGTTGTCCTTTTTGGTCTATATTTTACTAAACAAATATTTTACTAAAAAAGAGAATCATAAGTGAATTTAATCATTGGGAGGTCACAGTCTGCATCTCTGCTGTCACAGCTTTTGTAATTGTATCTCATGCATGCAGGTCATGGCAAACCTTACGGTTTGAACGACAGCCTGCTTCCTTCATTCGAATTGTGGGTACGCACAACACAGCCAATGAGGTAAGAGCCACCAAGAGAGAGATAATATAAGATGATGATATAATAATAGAAGATAATATTACAGCATGCTTTACATCTTTATACAGATTTACTCGTACCCCTGTTGTTGCATCTTATTCTTACATGGGTTCTGACTGTAGGGACTACTGCTGACCCAGATATTATATGGGTAGTGCATTGTTTTTGGCACCGCAGTCATACCAGCATGGTAGTGTCTGTGGAATTGGTCTAAGACTTTTGGGAACCGCGTGTAGACCTGCAACCTGATTATACACATGTACCTCGTTGGTTCACATTGTAGGTCCACAGTCACATACAATGCTTAAACTGTGCACAGCAACAGATAAAAATCTACAACATTTTCATTTGAATGGTCTTTAGCTTTACACCTTCAAGGTACGCAACACCAATTACCATGCCGTCACCATGTTAGTGCTGTGCCAATAACTGTCACAACAATGTCTGCAAGGTGAAAGGTAGTGCTGTGGTGGTCCCTACATTGATTGATTTTGTAGACGGTGATGAATTGTACCCCTTAGCAAATGTGCTTCAGTCAGTAGCTAATTGTAAATGAACAAACTACATCTTTATTGTAGATGTACCTAATAAAGTGCTTAACTTTCTTCCTGGACAAACCCACTTCAGCTTAGTAGGAGCTTGTTAATCAGCTGATTATTGGGAGCAGGTGAACTAAACTCAAAGAGCAGGTTCGAGAACCACTGTCTCATACAAAACGTGAGACGCAGTAAAGCAGATGTTCTTTCCGTCTTTCCCAGGTGTTCCACTGTGTGCACTTCGAGTGTCCCGTTCAGCTGGACAGAGACGTCAAAGAGGGCAGTCCCGAACCAGACCAGTCCAACCCGGACTGCGGTTCCCAGCATGCTCAGCACTCCCGTCCCCAGGGCTTGCCCCAGATACCATCCACGTCGTCTTTGCACTCATAATAATGTGAATTCTCATGCGCTGTTCGCTCAGACATGCACAATTAGAACGAAGCACCTGAGGCACTTATGTAGTAGGTTTGTGTCCTAGAATTTTGTGTTGCTATTGTGTATATAAGAAACTTATATGGTGATATGGCAATGATGATTTTAATATTTATGAAGCAGAAAATAAAAATCAAAAGTGGATTGAACAACTGAAAATGAACTGATCCCTGTAATTAAACGTAATTGGCATAACAAACTTCAGCTTCTTAGCTTGTTATATTTTAGTTTGTCTAATCAGTAAGTACTGGGCCTTAATACTTCTTAATGTTCAATCCCACACAGTGTTGTTTCTATTTGTTTCTAAGAAATCAGTATTAATGATGTTTTATGAAGTTATATAAAAATAAATAAATAAAATAGCAATTGTGGCATGTGCAAAGATTTGGGCTCCCTTCTAATGCTAGCTAGAAGACTTTTAAGGGCTAACAAAGTGTGTGTGTCTGACACACACACACACATCCAATGACTTCTCATTACTCACAGAGTTTTTAGTCACAGACCATGATTTGGCAAAGACTTGAGAATCTTGCAGGGTCATTGTTTGCAAGACTGCACCTAGATTTCTGTTGGTTATTTCTCATCATGCTTCTGGTAGCAAATTTATCAGAAAATAAACTTGAACAGTGGGGCAGAAACAGAAGCAGCTTTTGGCCACAGCTGCCCTCATGTGTAGTTAAGTCATTTATTTGAGCAACCCCACCCCCTCAAAAAAAGACCCTACCAGAGATGTTGATGTAGCCACTTATACACACTGTCCACTTTACAATTTGCCAAGAGCCAAAACTGAGAACTTGTGATTGATATTAAATGCGCACAGCTTGTGAAGCTTTTGCTGCCTGCTAGCAGTCTATTTGTGTTTTACCCATTTTCCCTTTCAGAAACCTTGTATGATGTTCTTGGACCCTCTTGGATATTCTGTACAGATTTTGATTGATGTTTTAAGTCGGAAGATTTAATTTTTTACTTACATCTGTCATATTTGCTTCCAGATGTTACTGATATGTTTTCATCTGATATGTATGTGTGCAGTTTTCTGTTCTACTGACTGCCACACAACCTCAAAGCACAATAGACCCAACCCAGCGTCTAACAGTTTGCAAGGAGTCCTTCTCATCGGATGTGGCTTCCTTTTCCTTCCAAACAGGTCTTTCTGCAGGTCTTTTGCTGCGATATGAGGGTTTGCGTTGCCTTTTTTATCAACATATATGGAGTTTTCATCATAGATCATGTCTTGATTTCTGCAGTTCTTCTTAATGGCCTCTTGAGCATTAAATGGCAATGGCCCTCTAGAAGCTCTTTAATTGCATGTTATCAAGCCTTCCCATTGTTTATCTTAATTTTAGATCATTTGCCTGCTGCTTAGAGAAGCACATGGTTATGGTGTGTTAGCACAAGGTTTAAAGAGTCAGGGAATTTATTATGCTCTGAAATGGTCATCAGCTGACAGCTCCTAATGACAGTTCTTGACCCTTCAGAGAGGTGCTGTGGGTCAATTAGGATTTAATTGAGCAATCAGCCCATGCATCTAATCACACTAACTCAAAACTATGGATACATGCCTCATATGCTGGAAAAGAAAGAGCCAGACTCTCCTTAATTTCATTCAGTAACATTTCTGTAAGTTTTACATTTTATTTTTGAGGGCGGTTCTTTAAACAGTCTTAACAATTTGGTGTTTTTCAGTTGGTAGATTTGTATTGATTTGAGGGAGTAGCCTAAGTAGTGAGTATTCCCTGAGGAAATACAAGTAATCCCATTACGATTTGAGAGAAGAAATTGGTGATTTGTAAAGGATTACTTTTCCTCAGTACCTGAGTAACTCACTTTGTGCTGGAAAGGCTTTACGCTATATGTGGGATCTAGCCGCAAGAGCATAAGTTAGGTCAGGCACTGATGGGTGATAAGTTCTGGATCACAAACGCCACTCCAACTCATCCCAAATGGACTGAAAGAAGCTCTGTGTTCAGCGCCACCCCTCTAGCTAATGCTTGCCATTGGGCATCTTGACCTTAGGATCATGTGCCATTGCTGTGGAGCCTCCTAAACCTTTGGCAGTGCCTTTCAGTTGAAATTAAACAAGCTACAATACTGGTCAGGAATAGGGGCACTGTAAAGTAGGCGAAATTCACAAATTAGACAAGGGGGTGTCTAGATACTTTTGGACAGAGAACATATCATATAAAAATGGCTTGTTCAAGGAAGCTTGCCATGAAGATGGAAGACACCGTGAGCGGTGCTTTTAAGGAGGCCTTATCAAATTACACAGCAAGGCGTGCTGTTTGTTGTAGGCCAAAGACTGAACAAGGTTCACCTTTCGTTTGTTCATTAGTCTTCATCTCAACTCTGCATAGCCTGATCCTGGATGAAGGCCCAGTCCATTATCACAGATGCCCGTAAGCCAGCTCACACCTGGTGTTCTGGTCTTTGACAGATGCTTCTGAAGCATCATGGTACAAACCACCCAGCTTCCTCCCACAGGCCTGTATGAACCGCAAGACAGCCAAGACACTGACTGCTGTCTCTTTCTATCCCTCACTGGACAGCGCATCTTATTATTCTGCTCCTACACTGTGCTGGGCTGTATCCTCGCTTTCATGTGAATAGCATCCTGCAGTTCTTTAGATATGCATTCCTGCCATTTATATTTCACTCCATGCCGCCAGCCACTTGGACCGCTGTGCTCTTGCCGTTGTTTATTACAGTGTGTGGTGTCTGGTGCTCAGTGCTCAAGTGTTCAATAATTGGTGCATTTTTTATTTATTTATTTTTTTGCAACATCTGTGTGATAATTATATAACAAATACTCTAAGAAATATAAAATGTATAAATTACATACAAAAATACATACTGACATCTTATTAGTTTGGAATTACTTAAGTACAATTTTAATTTTTTAAAGGCAGCTCAGAGCATAAGGGATTAAACAGCATTATATTCTGTATGTTTTAAATTTGTTTAAAAAAAAAAAACGTGAGCAATAAATCCCGGAAGTATCGAATACGATACAAAATTAAAGTCATATATGCATAATAAGTTTTAATAATAGTAATAAAAAGTTTTATTATTATTTTTCGAAATAAAATAATCTTAAAATTAATAATAAAAACTTGTAGGCACATGTCTCCGCCGCATATCACGAGAGCATTGTCTTGTATTTTCGTAATATATAAAAATATATAAAATAATATAGGTGTATTTAATAACGTGAACTGTATGGAGAAACGAAGGCTAGAAACTTATTACTTGAAATCATTATACTAGACTATTATATCCTCTCTGTTGACCTTTATAATAATAATAATAATAATAATAACAATGCTACTACTACTACTAATAATAATAATAATAATAATAATAATAATAATAATGATAATACTACTACTACTACTACTAATAATAATAATAATAACAATGCTACTACTACTACTAATAATAATAATAATAACAATGCTACTACTACTACTACTAATAATAATATTAATGATAATACTACTACGACTACTACTACTAATAATAATAATGATAATGATAATACTACTACTACTACTACTAATAATAATAATAATAATAATGATAATGATAATGATAATATTACTACTACTACTACTAATAATAATAATAATAATAATAATAATGATAATACTACTACTACTACTACTAATAATAATAATAATAATAATGATAATGATAATGATAATATTACTACTACTACTACTAATAATAATAATAATAATAATAATAATGATAATACTACTACTACTACTACTAATAATAATAATAATAATAATAATAATAATGATAATACTACTACTACTACTACTACTACTAATAATAATAATAATAATAATAATAATAATGATGATAATACTACTACTACTAATAATAATACTACTAATAATAATAATGATAATACTACCACTAATAATAATCTTAATAATAATAATAATAATAATAATAATAATAATAATAATAATGGTGATGATAATAATAATAGTGCGTTATCACCCCATTTCACTTTCTTTTTCCTTTACGAAATGTTGGTCATGGCCCGTTACATGGTTGGGCAGGGGGTGGAGGCTCACAGACAGGCGTTTCCGTAGTGTAGTGGTTATCACGTTCGCCTAACACGCGAAAGGTCCCCGGTTCGAGACCGGGCGGAAACATCCTTTTCTCATTATACTGTACATGGTATATGTGTGTGACGGTAGACGCAGATGGCTCGGTGCAGTATATATATATATATATGTATATATATACGTGTGTGTGTGTGTATAGATATATTCAATATTGTAATGCTCTCCTCGTGTTTCAGGGGTTACAGCAGTCCTGCCTGTACCAGAGAACACCGCCCTCACAGGACTGGAGGTAAGTTAGGGTGTTTACTGAAAATCAGTCAGGATGGGGTCTCCTCCTGACCTGTGGAGCAGTGTAGTCCTACAACTGCAAGATATCCCAGCCTTCATCCCAGCCTTCATCCCAGCCTTGGTCTTTAAAAAACTGACTTTCCCAGTGAGCTCCACCAGATGGCGCACGTGGACAGTCAGTCGCGGGCCTGGATTGAATGGGAATCGATTCACATGTCCGAATCAGTTAATGCCCTGTGTGTTGGTGTGGAGTGGGTTCTGACACGTGCAGAGCTCGTTAAGTCATGTAAAAAGAGCTGTAACTGCAGCATGGTCTGCTAACCTTGAAAGCAGCAAAAGTGGATTATGTGTTAGGGGGGCCCAAAGCGATTGCTGGTGGGCTTCCATCCTCTCTAATCGTATCGGTTTTGATACAAGGATGAAAAAACAAGAAGTGGTAAATACTAAGGAAAATCCAATGAGAGCACCGGCTGATGCAAGGCCTTTTTAACATCAGAATTAAAGCTGTTTCAGTGTCCTGAAGAGAGACTGAAGAGTCTCGCCCAAGGACTCTTCTTGGTGTAGGGTGGTGTGCTTGCACGGCTGGGGAATCAAGCCCTTGTCTGCTGTGAGGACGGCAGTGTTGTTTCCCACTAACTACACCAACCACCACTTACACTGCTTATGGCAACAACAACCACAAGATGTTTTCAGTTTCCTCCTTTTTTGGGATGAATATTAAATGTTTTTTTTTTATATTTAGCCGTTAAAGCCCTCAGGAAGGCAACTTTCTGCTCTTTCTACTCTTTCTGAGTGAAAATTACATCGACAAAATAGACAGGCTTTATAACAGCTAAGGCCTGTTGGAATAAGCCCTTTATCAGCTGCATATAGGTTTCGGTTAGGTGTCAGGAAAGGCTTATGTACAGTAGGTGTCATGTAGCCTTATGCTGCCTTGTAGTCAAGTATTACAGATAGTAGGTCTGTTATGTAAGCAGGTAAAAACTAAAAGGTGACAAGAGGCCGGGTTGGGGCCTTCACACCCTCTCTGAACTTCTTCATGGCTGTTTCAGGCTTCCTCTGCTCCACTCATTGCACTCTTTACATTTCCCTTACATTTCCTTTATTTCTGTAGCCGGTCTGATCTATTGAGCTCCCTCTGTTTCTTTCTGGTCCATATAGTATACATGCACAGTGGCATATATAATGCAAAAGTTTGGTTTCTGATGATTTCTGTTACTTTGAATTGGTTTGGGCATCCCAAAAGATTTGAGCCTTTTTTTTTTTACCCAGGCTTAGACCTTATTTAGCTTAGTAGAGCTATAGCCGGTTCACAGTCATCATTAGGAAAGGCCAAGTTATCAAAATGACAAAGCTTTATAAACACGCTGACTCCTCGAACCTCGTTCCAACAATCAGCAGCTATGCACTCCTCTAAGCAGCCGTCTAGCACAGTCCCCCCACCTAAACATCACTGGAAATCTATGGCTAGACCTCAGAGCAGAAGGGCATGCAAGATGGCCCAAGCATCTAACCGAGCTAGAAGCCTTTTGTGAGAAATAATGGACAAAACCAACGCCACAAATAAAAAATGGGAAAAACTACAAAGAGTAGTAAAAGAATGTATATATATATATATATATATATATATATATATATATATATATATATATATATATATATATATAAAATCCCTGACTTACGCCATTTCAACCATTCATTTTGCCACTATATAAGTGTTGACTAGGGCCCCACACCCCTTTTATTGTGCAGTTTCAGGCCACAGCTATTATTGTTTGACTGTTGTTACCTTGGCATTTATTACATTTTCTCCTGCATGTATTGATTCTCATTTCATTCTTGTATGCAATATAATTTGAGTTGGATGGGTGGGTGACGCCAGAACAGAGATGCTGCTCATAAATGTATTACCGTCTCATTAATCTGCCCCCCCCCCCCAAAGCTGCAAATAACTGAAAAGAATTAAATAATATTGTATCTGGTAGTTTTCCACTGCGTTTTGTGGCATCCGTGTAATCATTTATGATGTTTTATTAGGGACATGGGAACTGTGGGGCAGTGCTGATGTCCAGTATCTTTCATGTACTGTCCATACTGTATTTACCAGTGTCCTAAAAATGCACTAATTGATACTGTATCTGCCTGGATTGACATTATATAGTGTTAACTCTTCCAGAGCACTGTGAACACCTCATCGAATATCTGTTTAAAATACCAGTCAAATCTATACGTTCATTATTTAAAGCCATTATCTGGTTAGATTGGCATTATTATTTGGCCACTTGCCAGGTGAACACCTTTAGACTTTCCAAATTACCTGAGACCCACCCTGTTAACTACTCCAAGATGTGAAATTCACTCGCTTTCACTGTTTCCCAAGTCTCCCTGACCTGCGTCGCCTGCTTCCCTAACCTCCATCACACTCTTCCTCCCTCTCCCTGGCATTTGCCAGAAGGAGAATTCTCTTTGATCTCCAATCTCCCCTCCTCCTCCTCCTCCTCCTCCTCCGTGCCCCTCTGTACCCCTCCTTTACCAACTTTTAATTAGACAGAAGCTGTGGGAGCAGTGGATCCAGGGCCTCCAGCCGACTCCAGGTAGGCAGGCGTGAACTTGGCCGGCAGCAACATGTCACGTCCCCGGCATGTTAGCTTGCCTTTCTTCTCATGTGCACAGAGGGATTCGCTCTACGGATGGGGGGGTGGGTGGGTTTTCCCTCCACCTTTGGCGCCAGGTGCAGCCTATTCCTATTCTGTCTTTTTGGCCTTCCATGATGGCTGGTCTTTGATCAGTCGCGAGTAGCAACTAGTTGAAGTCTTAAGCTACATGTCCAAAAGTATCCAGACACCTCTTATAATGAGTAAATTCAGCTAGGTTGAGGAGAGACCTACAAAAGTCCTTCATGGTCACTGCCCTAAACCTGCATAAACCTTTATTAAAGCTTAGTCCAACAAGTGTTATTAGTCCTAAAAGCCTTTGTCTATTATGGCATCAATTTCATCCCAGAAAGTGTTCAGAGAATCAGCAGGTGCAGGAGCAGGGCTGGGTACCCCTTAATTATACCGACAGTGTGCATAAACATGTAGGGTTGGGGCGACCTGCAAGCCTTGCAGCAGAATTCTGTAACAACCCAACCCAACCATCTGCATCAGATGTTTTCAACGTTTTCAATGATCAGCCATAACATTAGAACCACCTGTATAATATTGTACTGCCAAAACAGCTCGGACCCATTGACATTAGCAAGACATTAGCATCCTTTAAGTCCTGTGAGTTGTGAGGTGGGGCCTTTCTTTGCGTTGGGTGGGTTTTGGAGGGTTTTGAGCACTGCATACCAGGAACACGCCACAAGACCTGGAGATGGTCTCTGGTCCAGCACACTTACTTAACGCCCAGTCTTCTTACTTAACGCTCAGTCATCCTGCCATCACAATGGGAACACCCTGCCCATGAGCCAGTAAGGTAAGCATGCATTATTTGGGAGTTGGCATTTACGGTGCAGAACGTATTATCCAACATCAGTACCTGACCTCACTAATTGTCTTGTGGCTGAATGCAGGCAGATCCACACAGCAATGTTCTGAAATCTTCAGAAGCCTTCCCAGAAGAGCAGAGGCTGTTACTTCAAAATGGTGGGTAAACCTCCCCACTATTTTTTTTTGATTTCAGAAGAAATAGTCCACAAACATTTAGATATAAAGTGTAAGTCAATGTTGTAGTCTACAGGGCTGTCTTAAAGGTTTAAAGAGCTGTAAGGTGACGTGAAGGTTCTGTTACAAGGTTGGAGGTTCTTCACACTTACATACATATTCTTCACACATATCTTGATAACAAGCAAAATTCTTTATGAGATTTATTAAATAATTTATTTATTTATGCATTTAACTGATGCGAGGACAAAACCCCAATTTCACATGTAGTCTTATGATGCAAATAAAATATTTCATGCATAATATGATTAATATAGTAATAACTAGTAATAATATGACATAAAATGTATTAACAACATTTAATATATAATAATAACCTTATTAACTAGATCCCCAGTGCAAGAAGTAGTCTAGGAACGCCCCTGCTGTAGATCTATAGTATCATGGCTAAATAGTAGCACAGAAATATAGGTAGATCCTAATGACTCTGACAGTGTTCTCCTGTGAGTGTGTTGCCTTTTGCATACCTTCAAAACATTTGAAATGAATTAAGGTCCCTACATCTTGTCAAATCACTGCAACAAATTTTCAGGGCAAGCGCAGACAGGTCATTCAGGGTTGGAACTGAACTATTCAGAAAGGTAGATCTCCAAGAGAAGGGTTGTTGACCACTGGTGTGTAAAGTGTGCTTGTGATGTACTCCTCTTTGAAGTGCAAATTGCAGGGGATAGTCCTGGCGTACTTCTAACCTGAGCGTTTGATACAAACCTGGTGTTCCATGTAATCCTACAAAAGATTATTCTTAATACCTGCGTAGTTGTTTTCACTTGCAGATCACTGAGCCAGTCACAACAGGGGATTTGCAAAGCCATTCTTGTTCACATTGTGCAGTATTTCTCTTCAGAGGTGAATGCAGGACCACGCTTATGGTTAACAACCCTACTCCCTTGCTGAAGTGTTCAGTTTCAATCCTAATTGAATATGTATTGTACTTTCACTCTCGGTACAGTCCCTTGTTTTATAAATATAGATTTTCATTGTCTACAAGTGCAATCAGGATTACAACTGTTTATTCAGCACCAGGAATTCCTGTTGGTACAGGTGTAAGCACATTTCAAAGGAATTACAAATCTGACATAGAGGAAGCTTGTAAATACACTGGCAGTCAGAAAGCATTGCTCAGATGCGTGCTCACAGTGTATTAGAGAAGCCTACCTATTACTGACGCTTGTCATTTTTGTGTGTGTTATTATTACATATACAATAACTGACTCACCCCCTGTTACCTTGTCCAGTCAATGGAATGGGACCACAGCTGGCCATTATAATATTATTTGGGTAAAAGCTATGTCTGTTTTTCTGCCTGTAACCTCACAGATCCATCACCATACCTGACAGCTGGGCCGGAATGGGACGTCTTTCCAGTAATCCCCAAACTAACTGTACACACACACATATTTCAAATTTCTTTAAATAGACAAAAAGGTTAATTAAGGGCTGTATTCAGATAGCAGAGAAAGGCCGGTTAAGGGCTGTGTTCAGATAGCAGAGAAAGGCTGGTTAAGGGCTGTGTTCAGATAGCAGAGAAAGGCTGGTTAAGGGCTGTGTTCAGATAGCAGAGAAAGGCTGGTTAAGGGCTGTGTTCAGATAGCAGAGAAAGGCCGGTTAAGGGCTGTGTTCAGATGACAGAGAAAGGCTGGTTAAAGGCTGTGTTCAGATAGCAGAGAAAGGCTGGTTAAGGGCTGTGTTCAGATAGCAGAGAAAGGCTGGTTAAGGGCTGTGTTCAGATAGCAGAGAAAGGCTGGTTAAAGGATGTGTTAAGATGACAGAGAAAGGCCGGTTAAGGGCTGTGTTCAGATCGCAGAGAAAGGCTGGTTAAGGGCTGTGTTCAGATAGCAGAGAAAGGCTGGTTAAAGGCTGTGTTCAGATAGCAGAGAAAGGCCGGTTAAGGGCTGTGTTCAGATAGCAGAGAAAGGCCGGTTAAGGGCTGTGTTCAGATAGCAGAGAAAGGCCGGTTAAGGGCTGTGTTCAGATAGCAGAGAAAGGCTGGTTAAGGGCTGTGTTCAGATAGCAGAGAAAGGCTGGTTAAAGGCTGTGTTCAGATAGCAGAGAAAGGCCGGTTAAGGGCTGTGTTCAGATAGCAGAGAAAGGCCGGTTAAGGGCTGTGTTCAGATAGCAGAGAAAGGCCGGTTAAGGGCTGTGTTCAGATGACAGAGAAAGGCCGGTTAAGGGCTGTGTTCAGATGACAGAGAAAGGCCGGTTAAGGGCTGTGTTCAGATAGCAGAGAAAGGCTGGTTAAGGGCTGTGTTCAGATAGCAGAGAAAGGCTGGTTAAAGGCTGTGTTCAGATAGCAGAGAAAGGCCGGTTAAGGGCTGTGTTCAGATAGCAGAGAAAGGCTGGTTAAAGGCTGTGTTCAGATAGCAGAGAAAGGCTGGTTAAGGGCTGTGTTCAGATAGCAGAGAAAGGCTGGTTAAAGGATGTGTTCAGATAGCAGAGAAAGGCTGGTTAAAGGCTGTGTTCAGATCGCAGAGAAAGGCTGGTTAAGGGCTGTGTTCAGATAGCAGAGAAAGGCCGGTTAAAGGCTGTGTTCAGATAGCAGAGAAAGGCTGGTTAAAGGATGTGTTCAGATAGCAGAGAAAGGCCGGTTAAAGGCTGTGTTCAGATAGCAGAGAAAGGCCGGTTAAGGGCTGTGTTCAGATAGCAGAGAAAGGCTGGTTAAGGGCTGTGTTCAGATAGCAGAGAAAGGCTGGTTAAGGGCTGTGTTCAGATAGCAGAGAAAGGCTGGTTAAGGGCTGTGTTCAGATAGCAGAGAAAGGCCGGTTAAGGGCTGTGTTCAGATAGCAGAGAAAGGCTGGTTAAGGGCTGTGTTCAGATAGCAGAGAAAGGCTGGTTAAAGGCTGTGTTCAGATAGCAGAGAAAGGCTGGTTAAGGGCTGTGTTCAGATGACAGAGAAAGGCCGGTTAAGGGCTGTGTTCAGATGACAGAGAAAGGCTGGTTAAGGGCTGTGTTCAGATATCCAAGAATAAGAGGGGGAAAAAAAGGGTTTATGATCTGAACCAATAGCACATCATCTGTCAAACATGATGGGGGCACTATTATGGTATGGGCATGCATGGCTGCCAATGGAACAGGATCACTGGTGTTTATGAATGGTGTAACTGCTGATGGAAGTAGCAGGATGAATTGTTGAGGGTATTGAGCTGTACTTTGTTCTTTGATTCAGTCGAATGCTGCAAATCTGATAGGATGGCGCCTCACTGTACAGATAATGACTGTAAACATACCGTAAAAGCAGCCCAAGAGCTTCTGAAGACTTCTTAAATGGCAGATTACATAACCTCAGCCCGGTCGAGTAGCTTTTTACTTACTGATGAACAACTTACTGATGAATGCTGAAAAAACTCCAGACTTCAGGTTCCAGACTTCAGGCAGTTATTGACTGCAAAGGATTGTCATCGAAGTATTAACAATAATCCTTCTATACATAATTATGTTAGTTTGTCCAATTACTGTAGAGCCAGTGAACATGGAGGGGCTGTGAATAAATTGCTGTAATTTCTAAACAGTTCATGCACTATTTTTGTTAAGCCCCTTGAATTAAAGCTGAAAGTCTACACTTCAATCACATCTTGATTGCTTCCTTTCAAATCATTTCATTTTCATCGTGTTGGTGTACAGAGGCAAAATGGCAAAAATCCTCCCAACTGTCCTAATTATGTACTCCGGCACTGCCTTACATTGCGACCTTGAGTGTGGAATTTGTTGCCAATAAAATTCAGACGTTAACAGAGTCCAGCTCAAATGAGAAATTTCACTAATGGTTAAGCAAACTCCAGCCATGTGTGTTCATGGTTTGACCAGAAAAGAGGCTTGAAAACTTTCTAAAGACTGTTCCTCTCCAGAAATAGTGTCTACTTGTATCTTTGGCTATTTGGTCACCCCATGTTAAGGGGGGTTCATCCAACGAGTATAGTGGAGGCTATGGATTGTCACCTAGGAGCTCCTAAAGATCATTAAGGGTTTGATAAAGTCAGCATACACAGTCATAATATTATGACCACCTACATAATAGTGGGAAAAAACACCCTTGGCTGGATGACACTAGTGAGACGTGGCCCGTTGTCCATTTTCAGTACAGCTTCATTATGGCGACTCCAGAACATCCCACAAAATCAGTGGTTTCCAAGATGCTACCTCCTTTCAGTACCCTATCATCATGCACTTTTGGAGTTTAAACAAATCATGTCCTTTGCCCATGCCGATTGTTGTGCACCATGCTACAACTGACAGGTTTTGCTGCACGTATAAATAAGCGAGCACACCAGAGTCGTCCCGGGCCGAGTTCATTCCAAACCAGGGGTTGTCATAGTTGACGAAGGGTGGTAACATCTCGGAAACCACTAACTTCGTGGGATGTTCTAGAGCCGCCCTAGTGAAGTAGTACCCACAGTGGACATTTTGCATGTTGATGGCCTAACAGTGGTGCCCCACGAGCCATTGATGTCAGAGGGGAACGACGACTCATGCGAATGGTACAGAGCAATTGGCGCACCACAGTGGACCAGTTAACATCTATAATGAACACCTTCCATCACCTAATACAGTACATGCCATGACGTCTCACTAGCATCATCTGAGCCAAGGGTGGTAGTTCCCACTATTAGGTAGGTGGGCATAATATTCTAATATGAAGACTGTGTATATGTGTATGTCTTATTAAAAGGCTAGATTTCTTTGTGAACATCATTCTTATCCACAACGGTGCAAATGTTTAGGGTCCTGTGTTTAGGGCACTCTATTCTACTCACTAAAAAAAAGCCCAGCAAATGTAGGGCCAGTTCTAAAATGTTCAAGTTTTGTTTTAATGTTGAAAACATTTATTTTAAAGGACGTCCTAATAGTCCTTCCGGTACGTCTATAACTGTCCTTCCTTTTCTTAGTGAGAACCTCTTTTGTTGGCCCATATGTGTGAATGAGCAGCATATTAGAAGATATTTTATGGGCAAACATGTGCAGCTATAGATTTCCACTAAGATCTATTGCTGATGGAGTTGCTCTTTCCCTCAGATTGAACCTCATGAATCAAGCAGGCTTATTGAGGCTGTTCAAGTGTGGTGTGAGTGTGTGTGTGTGTGTGTATTTGTGTGTGTATTTGTGAGAGATAATTAGTGGTTCCTAATGTTCCTAAAGCCTTCATTTTGGGGCACACATGACTTGACATGCATGGATGGCAACTAATTCTTAGCCAACTCTTAATGAAATTTTGGCATTTCCAGTGTTTCCAATGTTACCATTTCAACTCCACATTTAATACAGTTTCTGCATGAATTGTACACACACAAAAAATGAGTAGATGAAACTTCAAACTTTGCCTCATAATCCAATTGTAGTATTGAAGTATTGAAGCTGTGTTTGACCAAAATACTTCTTTCATTTCCTTTGGGGCATTCTACAGTTATGAGTTTCAAAGAAGCACATTATCCTCATCTTGAACAAAGCCAACACACCATATGTGTAATAAAATGTGAAATGTTAGTTTTACTTTAAAATGTACTTTCTCTCCATGGAACAAGGATTTAGATGTTCTCCATGTGTTTCATTTGCTAAGAAAAACACATTAGCAGGCTTATCCAGAATGAATGGGAATGATTTAGGCCAAAATTGTAAACAAATTTTCATGATGTAATTATGGCTGTTGGTTATGAGACTGAAATTGCAAAAACAAATCTGCAATATGGTGCGTAAACGCTGGAGTCATACATCTTGTGGCAATTGCTCTTGTTATTTCCTATTACCTCCTGTTTGAAAGTGTAGGCCATGCCTTCACAGAGTACTTGTGACTTATTAACAGAGAGCTAGAGGTGAAGGATGTTGGGAAGTCAGGTGACTCTTGGCCAGGAGTAAACATTTGATCAAGTGCACAGTCAATGTAGTATACACCAATGAGCCAAAACATTATGACTCATGAAGTGAATAACATTGGGCTTCGTTCTCCAATGTTTCCCTAAGGATGTTCTTAAATTTGCTCTTGAGAAAAGATTCATGGATTTTTTTAAATTAAATATTTTTGATTGTCTTCATAAACAAAATTCCAAATAAAACAGTATTTGTGAATGTCAGAAAAGTAACCGGATTTTAAGGTTTGGCAAATAGGGCCCATTGGTCCTTGGTTCTCTTAGTTGGCTTGTTGGAAACAGGAGAAATAGGTCAGGAGTGTCATTTGTCAAATCATTGTGACCAGATCACAGGAATTGAAGAATCTCTTATTCTGTGATTCCAGGGCAGCAGTGATGAGGTGCCAGGATAGACAAACCAAGGTTGACCATCCCAGGCTCAACTAGCACGAGGACAACAAAGGCTATCTCGGCCAGTACGGACCAACCGAAGGCTACTGAGGAGGACATATATTGTGCTGCGCCCTGCCAAATTCCTTATAGGCAAGTCTGTTCACACGCCGGTCATATCTGCAATGCTGCTGGGCAGTTATTTCCAGTCAAACAAGACCAGGCTCCCATCTTTATGAATGAGGAGAGACCACTACTACTCGAAACTAAAGGTCAAATTATCGTTTCAAACCTAGATTTTAAATTACTGATAAAAATCTGACAAAAATCTTTCCAGCTCAATAATACACAACAAAAATATTTTTCAGCTTGTTTTGGCAAGTGCGCTTGTGCTCATCTCAACATCAAAAGGGGCTTTCCACTAGCACATCAACCCTCTTCCACTCACGGTGCTAGTTGCCGGTCTCCTTATTTGTAACATCTCTGGCCCTGCTAAATATGGGGATGCAAACCTCAGACTGGTCAGTGTGCCCATGCTAACCCCTGTCTGCGGTCACCTGCACCTGCTGTTTTGGCAGCACACAGAGTACTATCAGTTTATTACAAGGTGGTCATGTTTGGCTCATCTGTGTATACACCAAGTCATTTGTTCAGCATGTCTTGTACATATTCACCTTGGCCATTTTATCAGAAACACCTACCAGGTAGATGCACTTAGTCTGTTTCAATAATGAATTGATCTGGACCTTCGTTGGCAATTGAACAGAGGGCCATTCTCAGTACAGCAGTAACTGGTTCAGGCACAGCGCGCTGCACTGATATTGTGTACAAGAGGATTGGTGGGGTTCAGATCAGGTCTTTAAAATGTCATTTTGTATTTTATTATGGATTTTAAAAGTTAAGCAGTAAATATAAAATAACTACAAAAATATCATTTTTTTCTCTTACTAGAAGAGCGCAGTTAAGAACTTTCTGCTAGACCATATTAAATATCCTCATGAGCCATGTTTATCCCATGGGCAACACTTTGGGTAACCCTATTATAGACCATTAAGAGGTCAGTTTCTCAACTTAGGACCACTGGGCGGCTGGATGTGGACTTTTAACCCAAGAATTGATGTTTCAATTACACAAGCAACACTGCTGCTCCTGATACAAATGCACCAGTGTTATTGCTGTCTTTTTACTATTGATGGACAGTTGGGGATGATGGATTGTCCAGCAACTTGCAACCTCTGTGGTATGTTGACCTCATATAAAATGTCATGTGAGGGAAGATACAATGAAAGTATAATATTTTACTCTTGAGAACTGTAGTTTATTTATTTATTTATTTATTTATTTGGATATAACTGCATCTGAGGGGCCCACACGCCTGATAACTTCCCATTAAATTAAGTAAATCTCCTTTGAGAATGTGCCGTCTTTTCTTTGTAGTCTCCCTCCAGGCGGAAACAACATGAAGGCAACAAGGGGATTTGAAACTCCTAAAAAAAAAAAAAGTTGCAAAGTCAACATGCGCGTTCAGTCTCACATTTAGAAATGGCACACAAACGCTTGATTCGCTACAAAAAAACAAGTTGCATGCGTAATGATTTGTCTGTGCCCCAAATGAAATAAACAGCCATGTCAGTCATATCATATGTTCAAATGCTTTGCACTGATCACTCTGATTTTTGATTCAGTATTTAATTAATTCCTTAAGTTCTCGTGTTTATTGCTGTGAGTGTGTTGGCAAAGTGAATGTAAGGGGGAAGTTGTCTTTGAAGTTGCATGGAGCAGTCTCAGGAGGCCTCGAGGCCTGAGGCTGGACTAGGCAAGTGATGAGAAGAAAACCGATGCGCTGAAAGAGAATCATTCCCCTTCCACCAATACAAAAGCTATTCCTACCCGCACGCCGATTTTCACTGCTCTAATTAACACCGCTAGGCTAATCTCAGCTCATTCTTTGCTAAATGAAGCTTTTATTTAAAAAAAATTATTATTATTCTCGGTCTGGAATAAATATATGGCTAACATTTGTTACCAGTATGGCTGGTCTAAACTAAAGTTTAAGTGCTGGTTTAAAATGAGTGAAAACTAGTGAAAGTTTTAAATTAGACTGCACCAGTTTATTTACTGTGTGATGACAGAAGAGTAACATGAACAAATGAACAAATCTGGAAAAGTAAACTTGTACAGTGGCGTGCAAAAGTTGGGCCAACCCTGGTTAAAATTTCTGTTGCTGTAAATAGTGAACTGGTCTCTGACAGACATGAAGTTAATATTAGTGTACTGTTATTTTGTACAATTATAGAGGGGGGGGGGGGTGAGGGGCATCATGCAAAGCTTTTACCAAGGTCTGAGACCTTCATAATCTTGTTAAGCCTATGGCTTGTTCACAGTCGTCATTACGTTCACAGTCGTCATTTTACGTTTTGTAAAATAGCCTGACTCCTCAAACCTTGCCCCAACAATCAACAGCCATGGGCTTCTCTAAGCAGCTGCCTCTCACTCTAAAAGTGAAACAACTTGATGCCCACAAAGCAGGAGAAGTCAAAAAAGCAGAGCATTTTCTAATCTCAGCTCAAAGCTTTCCGTGTGTTGAATTTAAGATTACATTTTTTTTTTCCCTTGGCCTGGGATAAATAGGAGGCTAACATTTGTTACCTAAATGGCCGGTCCAAGCCTTAAATGAAAGTTTAATGCTAGTTTTAAAGTTTTAAATTGGACTGCAATGAAAATAGACCACTCACCCCATGTTTTAATTTGTAGTGATCATCACACCCATATTTGTAGGATAGAAATCAAGGGGAAATTGCAGCTAATCACACCCTGTGGTTGGTAAATCCCACAGGATCCTTCAAAATACGATAAAATATGAATTTTGCTATGTGCAAACTAACACTACAGCCCATCTGAACTAACATCATGTGTTCCTGATGTATTACTCTGATACGACAGTGCTGAATTATCTTGCAGCCCTTCAGTGAAACATTTTAATGAATGTTACTGGGTCACAAAAGGCACGCAACCTGAAAAACTAAACAAAATGATTATTTAATAGATTTTAAATGTATAATAAGTTGTTTTTTTGTGCTTGTGCTAAAATGATCAAGTCTTCAATAGACTAGCACCCTGTCCAGGAGGTATTCCTGCCTCCAAGTAGACCAAGTAGGATGGATACATTTTAGAAATGTAGTTTTAGGTGTAATATTGATGCATTGAGCATTTATAAATTAATCAAATTGATATTTAAATGTATTCTTATAGTATTTTGCCATTTTATTTCATTACCCAAGTATAACCCTTTGTTGGGTTTGCTTACCTGACTCGTTTCCTGGATTCTTTTCCTGGAATTTTTTTTATTTGATTTCATTCAGAGAAGAAGTTTTACATATATTACAAACAAATTGTAAACAAGTATTTGATTTATAGCTAATCTAAAGATACAGAATAAGGGGAAAACTTTGTTTCTCTCTGATATAGAGTTCCTATTGGCTTTATTTTAAATTATATGCATATTGTATATGCATATCTACATTATGGAAATGACTTTAGGGGCTGTTTTGTAACTCCACTGACCCGGTCATGTGACGCTGCAACTGAAGCAGTGAGCAGTCTTAACAATCCTGTAATAAATATACAATCTGATCCCCAAATATGATCGCATGCTTGCTACCCAACACGACTCCAACACGGGTGTCTACTGCATAACAGAAAGGCAGCTGTGGTAGCAGTAAGTGGCTGGATGTCCAGTCAGAGACAGTCTGTCCCTGAGGTGAGTGAAACCCTTCACAGACACACTGGAGAGGAAAGTTTACCCCCCTGTCCAAATCTAATGGACTAATCCCCTATCAAACACAGTTCTCCTTTCTGAGTCAAATACACACGGGTGAAACGTAAATTTCCACCATTTTGATCCTTGTTTATGTAATTGACACCACCAATGTAGCTCTTCAAGATGAGGGGCCATGGTCAGTCCCTTTCTGAAACAGCCTTTGAATCACAAATCCCTTTTACAAACAAGGAATACAGCCTGGGCTGTTCCAACTCATTCCGGGGGGGGGGGTCCACAAACAGCGTCGCGATTATAGGTCGATCTAAGCGATTCATATCGATTATAAAGTGTATACACTCTTATAACGCTCGTTTTCTGTGGCTGTGCATTTATTAGTCGTGTAAAACTAGACTGTTTTATTGGTCCACCGAACTTTGTCCAATAGGCCTGAACCCCCGTTCATAGCTTGGTAGCGCTCACACTCCAGCTGATCGGCCTCGACTCCCGGTGCGGTCCGTCGGACTGTACGCGGTTATTAAATTTCTCTACTTTTATTCGCATTAAATACCCAAATCACAGCGGCAGCCCGCGTTCCCGGCGACGTGTGCTTTGTATGTTGCCTTTTCTGAATCGAGGATTACGCTGCGAAAGCTTTCCTGGGAAGCGTCGAGCTGAGGAATTTGTCCCCACAACAAGAAGGCCGCTAGCTCATCCCCGGTCTTTCTTCAGGCAGGCCGCCGCGTCCAGACAGCGATGGGGGACACTGGGAGTGAACGAAGCAAGCCACCGAGTAACGTTATACCTCCGCGCTGCCCTTGTGGATTTTGGGGGTGAGTCGAGTTGTATTTCGGCTCAAAGCCTTTTCCTAAACGTTGACTTCATTTTAACCCAGAACAACGAACGTAGTTGGGTGAAACTTGCGAGAATCCCCAGCTAACTGGTTAGCTAATAGCTAGCCGTTAGCGCCGGAGGCTAGCTAGCTATTAGCTAACCAGCTACTGTCAATTTGCACCCATTGTTGTTTGAGCAGGCCAGGATGGGGGTGGGGAAGGTTGGCTGTTTTCAGCTCACCCCGGGTCCTTTTTTAACCCATTTCGGTGTGTTTTAAACGTCGAATATGCCAGCTTTAGTGCTGTGCTTTCAAAACAGGGAACGTTGTTGTGGTTTTCAGGGAGGACTGGGTTTAATCGAGCAGCTCTGCTGGGAACATCAGCCCGTAAGCTGACAGGTTCTGGCGAGCTGGGATAGCTGGCTTTGTCGAGCAGTAGCTGATGTACAGTAAGAGCGGCAGCGGCGAAATCCCTGGTTTGACTCCAAAGTTGAAGGAAAAAGCCCTGGCAAGTGTCTACCCCCTTCATTTGCCCACCCTGGCCATCATTGATCAAAGAAGCTGTCAGTTACACAGGTGGTCCTTTGCGCAACGCTGTGAAGACCATCTGATACGGATGGGGGAGGGTAGCTAGCAAGACGGTTCGTGGGGAGTCGCTTGCTGCCTGTTTCACCTGATATACAGACTTGAAGGGGCTGTTTTGGGGTGAAATTTAGGCAGGGGCACATCATGAACCTATTTGTGTATTTGGTCGTTTGACTGAGTGTGTGTGTGTCATGATCAACGAGAAAAAAGAGACACAACAGTGGCTTTGGTTGCCATAAAATCCATATTTGAATCCATGTTTATTTGCTGATTGTTAAGGTAAAGGTACCTTTACAGCGAAATGTGTCCCCATCTGGTAGTGAACACACACTCACACACTCACACACATGTGTTAGGGGCAGTGAGTACACACACACACACACCCAGAGCGGTGGGCAGCCAACTCCAGCGCCCGGGTAGCAGAGAGGGTAAAGGGCCTTGCTCAAGGGCCCAACAGTGGCAGCTTGCCGAGCCCGGGAATCGAACCCACAACCCTGTTATCGATATCCCGGCGCTCTAACCACTGAGCCACTGAGCTTGCAACCATGAAAAACAAATTGCTTAGTGTTTATTTAGCCTTTTGTTGAGTTGTTATTCATCACATATGCTTTTGTTTATCCTCTGATGATCTATATATATATATATATATATATATATATATATATATATATATCTGTAGTCATGTCATGTTATGTGATTATATATAAAGATCATGGATGAACGACAATGGATGAATAACATTGTTTAACAAAAGGTGAAAATCCCTCTTACGTTGCAGAACATGGTGAACATGGTGGGCTGCTCAGTTTGTATGCTTGGTGTTGTTCAGCAGTAGCATTGTGTATATACAGGTGACCGCTTGTCTTGTGGAGTTCTGTCAGTTCTGTCCGGTGAGGCAAACCCCTACAGGGTTTTAGAGAAATACAGCCAGGTTGGCTTCCTGACACTGACCCCCGTCGTTAAACGGAAGGTGCCGAGGTGAGAAGGTGAGGGTTTGCTAATTAACTAGCCAGCTCGTCAGTGTTTGCACCTAAAGGATCGCACTCACACTGTTGTTGGTGTAGCAGTTGGCTTTGTTTGAAGCTTGCTGGCTGACCAGATAGCCCCCTGTGGCCTCATGACCTGCTATGCCAGTTTATCGAATGTTTAACTTAATGATTAATAATCATGATGGTGGCACGAAACTTTCAGACTTTCAGAAGGGTTTCGAAATGCTGTGAAGCTGGCTGGTGGTTGAGGAATGAGTCGATAGAAATAACGTAAATAAATATTGAGTTATTTATTTATTTATTTATTTTTACATAGACTGCTGTCCCCATTAAATATGATTTTAAATATGACATATATTTACATTACCTTACCCGTACATCTCTAATGATTGACTAAAGTTGGTTACTGCTTTTATCATTTACTGTTTTTTTTTTTGTCTTTTGTATATCTAAGGAGTCAGTGGTTCTCACAGCTGGTTCGGCGGTACCACTGCCTTTGCACTCAACACGCCTACACACCTTGAGGGCCCAACAATAGCAACTTAGCGGACCTGGGTATTGAACCCACAACCCTGTGATCAATAACCCATGCCTCTAACCACTGAGTAACCCCAACAACTGAATTAATTAACAAGGCCTTCCTGAGGTGAACTGGATGTGTTAGTGCTTCTCCAGGACCAAGCTCAAGAACTACAGTGCTGCATCATTAGCTATGGTTGTTTAAAACAGGCGCCCTGCTATCATAATGTGAATGTATTTAACATTTCTTGCAAAACTGCAACATTAGACATTGCACATTGCTGTGCTTGCTGTATATTAAAGATGGGTTAAAGTATTTTATTAATTCAGAAGAAAACTGCAGGGTTACGGTTGTACAGAGATGCATATAAGTACATATGACACACATTAGGCCGAAGAAAAAGGGAGGGGTGAGCAAACTGTCTGAATAAGATAAGATGGATATACTGTAAGTGTAGAGCTGCGTCTGTGTATGTATGTATAGACAAATACATATTCTGACATAAAATTGACATGGCAATATTATATATCCGCCTACATTATGTCCTAAAATAGGGGTGGGCAATGTTACAGTTTTATCATATTTTGATACATTTTGTTATCAAGAGCAAATTGTGGATATTGCTTAAAGAACACTGAGCAACTGCACATTGCATTAAAAGTGTAATTAGTCCTGTTTGATCCAATATAGTGCAGTATCATCAAAATATGCTGTATTAAGTATGGAACAGTATTTGGATATCCGTTTCTAAAATCTGCCTCTACTGGTGCGTCTTTCTACATCTCAGAATATCACAACAAATAAATGTCTTAAAACATTGTGATATAACATTTTTCCCGTATCGCCCAGCCCTCTCCAGAAATCTATCCCCTCTTCACCTAACGGCCCTGAAAGCATCGTCCTGCACACGTTATTGAGCCTTGGGTTTTTATTAAAATCCATATTGGTATCATCAACAAAACTGTCTTGCACAAAGGTTTCTGAGTGAAAAGAAGTTTTGCATTCTCTACAGAGACACTTTTACACACTTTAAGATAAATTACTGTTTATTTGCTGCATATTTAGAGAAAAAAACATTGAATGTGGTGTGTGCCAAAGTATTAGCGTACTACATTTGTATGTTTTTTTTTTTTTTTTTTATTATTCTAAAATGTTAAATTCAGATAAGAATCAAAATAGGAAATTTGTAAATACTGTATTTAAAGTTTCTGTAGAGGATTTGTTCACTAATATTTAAAATGAGAAAATCAACAGGATGTCATTTGAACAGAGGTGTCCAAATGTTTGCCTGAAACTATAAGGTGTGACATCCCTGACCAATCCTAAAATTTAGGATAACTAGCAATATTGAGGCCAATACTATCGCTCAATAGCTACTAACCATTTATACAGTCTATAAACGCTGTTTTGCTATGTAGCTATTAAAAATCCCATGTCCTTTTTTTGTTTACGTTCACTGTCAGCAACAGTTTGGCTAGGTAGTTGTTTAGGTCTGCAACATTTTAGTGGAATAGAAACAGCTTATTCAGACTCTGTAGATTGATAGTGATTGCGTCTGCTGTCATTCCATGCTAAAGTTAACTTGCTAGCAATAAAATAATCAAAACAACTAAGCATTAGCTGGTTAAGCTGTTGTTTAAGATGCCTAAGAGAGCTTCTAATACATCTACTAATAGCCTTGATCTGTTAAAGTGTGAAATGTTGTTGATTTAACAAAACTCATAAATCAAGCTCCTTTTATGTTCTATTTTGGCAAAAATAATCAGATTAAGCATGGAAAAATAAAGAAGCACTGCAGCAGGCTTCTCCTATCTAGGTGTCAAATGTACTTTGCAAGTGCCTGTGCTATTTCAGACATATCCTAGTTTAAATATTGACCTCTGACAGATAGTTTTGACAGATAACGTAGTTGGGTGATTCAAATAGGGGCATGTTTAAGCTTGTAATTATTATTACTTTTTTTTCCGTTTTATTCAGTTTCTAAAAAAAGGTTGTGTTGTTTCATTATATGAATAACATTTTGCTAGTTTACCTGCTGTTAAAGCTCTTCCATTAGCCAGCCATACTGCCGTTTATCTTTGCCCTTTTTCGGTAAATAAACTTGTCTGATAAGCTAGCAAAATAAAAAAAGATGCACACCTGAGGAAAGGTAAACAGTGCCATGTGTATGGGGTTTCTGTGACTGTACCCTTGACTATAAACTCCAACAGGTCAAGTGATTATTTTTGATCACATTCAACTTTCAAATCAATGTTTTTACATTTAACATTTAAAAAACTTTGAATGTAAGAAAATGAACTGTAAATCAATGTTATTTGACACAGTGTAAAATTAACTTGTAACTGGACAGCTACTAGAGCCCTGACCTCTCTGAAGAAGCTTGCCTATCCTTTAAGCCATTTCAGAGTTTTGTTGTGGTGTGTGGTTTAAAAGTCAATTCAGGAATTCAAGTTAAAAAAAACAATTAAATGATACATAGCAGACTGACAGATTTTTAGTTGGCTAAAATGTTAAGACTAAATTCTGGTAGGAAGTATAGAAAAATAATTAATGTTGTTCTTAAAGAAGAGTTGTTTATAACATTGTCAGTTATTAAAAATAATAAAAAATGAGGTTTACTGTGTTCTATAGAGCCATACCACAGATGTGAACAATTCACCAGATATTTGTGTTTAAAAGTTATTACATTACGTTATTACAAATGCAAAAACACAGTTTTGCAATTGTGTCAAGAGAGACTTTTGCCCTTTTTAAAATGCATTCAGGCTGGGGAGTTATCTCTTGGGTACATTTGAGCCCAAACTAGACTTTTCTTCTTCTCTATTTCATTTTTTAATAATGATATTATTAGTGATGTAAATTTGGCTTAATTACAATAATCTTTGCTTTCATTATTAGCTCTTGATAAAACTGATAAATGCCAGTCTTATACCAACCTACCTTCCTTTTTAAGCCTTTCATATGCCTGTTTGAAAATTGGTGGTTATGACCCTGTTAGATAAGAAACTTTTATATTGATCCCCTTAAGTTGTCCAACAAAGGGCCAGTTTCAGTCCTTCTGTTTATTTTAAAGACACTAGCAATACCTGCAGCTTAGCAAGCAATTTGTCATATATGTGAAATAAGATTTAGCCAGTACAGACGGCACTAGTCATGATTGTAAACAATCTGTTACCGTCTTAAGCTGCTTGATTTTTGGTGTGGTGTGTGGATATAACTACATTAATAATATTGGGAGAACATAGTTGATAATTATCCTAAATGTTTTATTAAAACATTCATTGAGCCTTTGCTGTGTTTTTCTTTAGGAGGCGTGCATAGTCATATAAAATACCTGCATTGCACTTTTATTTTTTTCTTTGACATCGTATACAAAAAAAAGCTTTGAGCTTTTAGGGCAGTGGGCACAGTTTGGTGATTTTCCTGCTCTAACAGACCTACTAAACCTGAATTACTGTGTAATAGGTGTTTATATATAGCAACTGTGAAATGGATATGATAAGAAGTGACTTGGTAAAGTGATTGTATGAAGGGACTTTCCTGGTAGGATCTCTCTTTAAAGTGATTGAGATATAAAGTGCATATTGGCTCAGACTGCTTTCCCCAAAAGCAGAGAGAGAGAATATAATTTAAGCATAATGCTTCTGAACTTGCCCTTGTTCAGTGGCAGTAAACTGGATTAGAGCTCCTGGGAAAGCTGTGAACTGAAGCTTATCAATGTGGAAATGAAATTCAGAAAGACTGTCCTCAGCGAGCAGTTATTTTTGAGTTTACCTTCATATTGTCAGCTAAACTAACTGAAGAGGCTGGAGAGAAGTCTTGCTTATTCCTGTTACTAGTAGCACTTTATTAGGCATCTCGCACCCACTCAATCGTACAGTTATTTAAACTGCCAATTGTGTGGCAGCATTGCATTGCATTAAATAATGCAGATAGAGGCCCGCAGGTTCAGGTAATGTTTACATCAACTATCAGAATGCTAATTGAGTTTGAGCATGGCATGGTTGTTGGTGCCAGACGGGCTGGTTTCAGTATTTCTGAATTTGCTGATCTCCTAGGTTTTTCAGCTCAACAATTTTTAGAGTTAACTCAGAATGGTGCAATAAAGAAAAAACAGCAGTAGTTCTGTGGAAATGCCTTCATGATGAGAGGCCAAAGGAGAATAGTCAGAAAGAGCTCAGCGAATTATAAACTTTTTGCAACTTTTATTGCCAGTGATTTTTATTTTTATTTCTTGTTCGGTCATTAAGAATTAGGGCGTTTTGTGCTATATTGTGCACCGTGGAGCGAGATACAGCAGCGCCCCGCCTTGGAGGTATTTTGCCGACAACGAGATCTCCACAACAAGACCAAAACTGAAGTCATGGAATCACTAAAGAAAACGGGAGGGATAGCTGTAACATGGAACCGACTGTTTTAATTGGTTTCTTCTGGTGCTGTTAATCACTATAACTGACTCTTGTAGATGCTGTTTATTGCAAAACCATCACAATGACTCAACAGGCTCGAATCCACACTTTGGTAGAGAAAACAAGACTGCTGTAGAGTGCAAGGGCACAGGGTCACCAAAACTGGGCAGGTAAAAATGAAAAACGTAGCCTGGTCTAATGAATCTAAGGCACACGGATGTTAGGATTGGAATTAGTTTTTTTTCCCCCTTGTGTTTTTTTTATTTAATTAATTTTTTATTAGAAATGTGTATTTAATTAGGTCAAACTTTAGATTTGTGGGCACATAATATTTCAACAGTAATCATTAAATGGTCAATATATTACACTGTATTTCTCTTTTTTGTGTGTGAAATTGGGTAATGCTTGTATAATATTGTGTTTAACCCTCACAGTCGAACAAAATGTTCAGTCAGAAAAGATACTAAAAAAAAGCTCTCTACCTAGCTGAAGCTAACCTAAGCAGTGTACCAACAGCAAGCCCGTCTGTCTGCCTTCCTGTCTGTTCTGTTCTTGTTTGTTTGTTTGTTTGTTTGTTTGTCAGCATATATTCCTTGGATGTGTGCCAAGCAGTACAGTAAATTTTACAGTCTTCAAGGCGTCTCCGCAGTCCTCAGATTAGTCTGATCCGCTGTCTTTACGTTGTTTTAGCATTCAATCTTGTGTTACGCTTATTGTTAGATGCGGCACATAAAGGAAAAATAATCCAGGTTAAGAAAAAGACGGGATCAACTGGAGTGCGGAGGAGAATCTCAAGTATTGAGAAAAGAGGAAGAATTCGAGCTGAGTTTTGAAGAAAAATAATTATGAAACAGCATTAAAGAGGATGTGGTACAGATTCCCATAGTTTAAGGGCTATGACGTAAACAGCTCGGTCTCAAGTGGTGACGCATCTGAATTTCGGAACACGTAGAAGAAGGTATTATGTTGCTCATTTATATCAATGGTAGGGTTGTGTGATCCAGGCTGTATTTTTACAGATAGCAAATCACCTACCTATACCTGAATTTGATCCATTTCCATTTTCCACATCGTTGGTGTTTACTGTTCAAGCTGAGCACCCTTTGGCATCCTGTAGAGCCATTAATGGTCATTATTTCCGGCCTGCAGCGGTGAGGAGCTTTCCCAGAAGATAAAAGAACAGTTTATAGTGTGCTTAACAGTAGAACTTCATAAATAACATAGAATGAGGCTCTGTGACTGCATTTGATCCCATTTTTCCTCCAGACATTGTCTAGTTTTGTCATTTTTTTGCCTACGCCACCTAATGCACTTCCTATGAGCGGGAGAACCACATGCCACAAACGTTGCCACAAAATCAGTCCAAAATATAAATCGGTCCAGAATGTCCAGTTAAAGAAACTAAGTGATTCTACTATAGCATTAATCAGCAGCACATCTTACCTGAATTGTATGACTGTGGTATCAATAGAAACCCAAAGATAAGATTGGTATACTCAGCCATACTTGAAAAATACTTGATTTGGGGCATCAGTGGGTACTACAGCCCTATTGCCCTGCATATATACTGCGTTTTCTTTGCAGTTCAGGAAGGCCTTGTCCATTTGTTCATTAGTTAAATCAGGTGTTTAGAACAGAAAAAGCTATCAAATGTTCAGAGCAGTGCTGCTCCAGGACCAGAATTGAGAACCACTGGCTAATAAGTGGCTTATTTCCAAGTTTCTAAGTTTCATCCATACCGTTTTCATAATTGCACTGAAGCGCTGGCAGTTCAGCAATTTAAATTGTCCTGTGGGAGTTCCCTCATCACCTCAGCAACTGTGAGGATTTCTTTTTTTCAGTGTTTGTGCTCTTTTAGTGCCCCATCATTTGGCTCTGCTAAAGAGTTGTTTAAAACTTGTACAAGTCTTAAAGACTCAGTCCTTAGAGCTTACCTCCAAACTCCTCTTCGATCCCCCCCACACACACACACACACCCGAAGGTGAAGTTAGGTGTGCATGGCAGAGTCTTGATTGGGGCTCTCGCCTTCCTTCATAAGCCTTAATTGCGGCTGACATTTAACAGGAGATGTCAAATTAATCCTGTTCCTGCCTGTGTGTGCCCCCTGAGACCTTGATTGGCTTGGAGTGATGTGTGAAAGAAAAATAGGGAGAACTGGAAGTGAGGGAGTGCGAAACACACACACACACACACACACACACACACACACACCCCAAAACATGTTTACTGCTCACTCCTCAACTGTCTGTCATGCTAGTGTTTATTTTAGCACTGGTTGAAGTGTCTGGATTTTTAGTTTGTCTTTATGCACTGTTGGGAATACCTTACCTTTTTTAAGCTAGCTGTTGCGGTGGTGATATTTCCCCTCTTTTTGTAGACAACTTTTATTGATTACTAAATCTAAACATGGGCATGTTATGTCTCAGTTGATCTAACGATACATTCCATCATCCATCTCGCCTTTTATAGTCGTCTGGGTCCTCAGTACTGAAGCTTCACACCTGACAATTTATACAAATAACTCATAGTAGGCCAGTGTGTTACGTTTGTGCAGGTAACTTGTTGCTGTTCCACATAGGGCTGAGCGAGATGGTAAAAATATTATATTCTGATATTTAAAAGCGGTTTTATGATACACTCGCGATCGCAATATTTTGACATGCAGACAAAATGCTTCAGTAGTGTCGAATTCTTAATTGCTGATGTTTAAATACTCTCCCATACTGAGTGCAGTGGTTTACATTTACATTCAGTCTGATTAAATGGCACTAATTACTCCAATTACTCTGTACCAACATGTGCATTTGGTCAGTGTTCTTCAAGAACTGACTAATTCCATGATGCACTCCCTTATTTCACAAAAATAAAGTTTAAATATATTTAAAAACAAATGGTAAATATCATCATATTGATCACCACTAGTCTGTCTTTAGCCTCTTCCCCACTCACGTTACCAGGTTTCCTATACTGATGAACTTTTAAGCCTGGTGTTTTTCACATGTAGCTCATAATCCTTATTTTACTTGGCTCCTCATGTTTAAGAAATCGCAACTAAACAGGGTCTGACTTTCGCAGTTGATGCCCTGAGCTTAGGTTTGCCAATATGATGGTTATTAAACAGTACACTTTTCTGAGGGTATTGACCAACTGCATCCTTAAGAGAGTGTAATTGCTTGGGTACGTTTTTCTGGTGCTCCCCCTCCACCTTCTTGATGTGCATTATTTTTACCTAAAAAATCCTCGTCTCTCTCTGTGCCGCCATCCGTCTTCTTGATTGGGTGGTGATTATGATTACTGTTGATTGTGATGAGGACCGATTGTTGTTGTTTCCCCCCATTTATCTGTCTTCCCCTTGGAGTGACTAAAGTTGTGTTGATATGGAGACAGGGGGAGAGAGTGAGAGGACTTGCAGAAGTCCATGCGTGAAACGTGAGATCTGTGGAGCGGACCCTCACGACAGTGGTGCTAGTTGCAGTGATGAAGACATGAAGTCATGAAGCACACTTTCCAGCTGATACAAACACAACACTGTGTGCTGGGCCTCAGTCAGAGCTGTGATGAAGAGCAGACTAGGGCTCTATCCCAATGCCCATTAATGGACCTTTTCTCTTCAAGCCAAGCCAATCCAATCAGATCTGATTAGCTGCTTTGCTGCACTGCTCACATGTGTGACTCTGTTTGTTGTGTGTTATTCTTTCCCCAGGTCAAGCAAAACCATGAACCTCTGCTCCAAATGTTTTGCAGGTAAGAATCTCTTTGTATATATCTGCATGTGTGTGTGTGTGTGTTAGTCTGTGAGTGGGAGACTGTCACTACTGATTATAATAGTAGTTGAGTAAAATAGCCAGACTATAAATACGGATTTACCGCAGCCATAACACACCATGCAGTGCCTTATAGGGATTTCAAGTGTACTTTATTTGAAGATTAACTGGGACAACATGATGTCAAATGATATAATAACGAACATACAACCTCCATTCATATAATTATATGGCATTTAGCATTTAAACATACACATTGTTTTGTTTGGAGTAGCATCTAAAAGCTGTATTACTCCCGAGTGCTTCTCTGGAGCAGTAGCAGCTCAGGCAGGCAGGGGTCAGTATGGGGGCATACGTGTGAGAGAGTCTGGCTCTAAACACCACAATGTTCACTGATGTGCCGCAGATCACACACAGCGCTGCGATACCTCACATTTAACAGCACTAAGGCAGCTCTACAGACATGCAAACAAGGTGACAACGTCTGAGAGCCATTCACAGCAGGCAGGTCTAAAAACTGATACTAGCTTGGCTACACAACAAACTAATGAGAAACACCTTAACTGACTTTCTGACTTTATTCACTTTAACAACAGGGGACAGTAAGCCTTTCTGCAGACCATGTGACACACAGAACAGTTTGAATCGCTCCATTTTCTCAGATTCAGTTGAGCTCCGAGTGGCTCAGCAGGCTAAAGCCAGGATTACACTCTGCGATTTTTACCCTGATTTTAGCCCCAATTGTCAGTCTGGCTGTGCTGGTTGGCTCTAGTCTGCAGATTTGATCAGTGAGAAAATTGATCAGTGCGTGAGAGGCACAGACTATTTTTGGTCTCCTGATCATGTTTCGGACCAGTCTGAGCATATCTAACTTTCCCTACCCAATTTGGAAGGCCACTAACCCAGTCGCCATTCATGTGAATTGGGTGGATGAAGGCTCTGGCACCACATGTGAAGCCAGCTACTGCCTCTTTTTTGAACTGCTGCTGATGTAGCCAGCGCACTCGTTGTATACAACACCTCAAAGATGCCTGTTCTGACCAATATCATGGTAGGAGTAACTCGCAGTTGATGGCAAACTGCATGTCTCTGGATTCGAGGCGGCGATTCACGGCTCGTACTGGCTGCGCTTTAGTCCACTCGACCACTCTGAGCCTGCATGTTTTATTTATTTATTTATTTTTTTTTATTTATTTTTACCTGACTATAAGTGTATACTGGTCAGCGACTCGATCTGAACAAGTCCCGCCAATAACCAATGAAAATTGAGTGTGAATTTTCTTATTTTAATTCAATTAAACCTTTAGCAATGTGCTAGCACCAAAATGGAGCTGCTGCATCTGATACAGCAGCTCCATTTATGGTGGAATGAAACAATATTTTATTGTATAGTGATACATTTTGATATTATGGTACACAATAAGCTTTTATGAGTGAATCATGGAAATCGTCAGTGCCTTAAAAGTGGTGCAAAAATGTTCACGTTTTATTACAAAGAGTGTAGTCAGTCTTATTTAATTCAATGGAGTGCAGCATATTTGGTTCCAGAGTATTTGGATAGCAGTTTTTAAGAATTGCGTGCTCCCTTTGTGGAGATCAGAACTCTCAGCATCATTTTTAAACCATTTAACATCTGTCTGTGTTTGTGTGAGGGAGAAGGACGTATGCCAGTGCTCAACCATCGTTGTCCCCAAGAATGAAAAAGTGGCTTTTGAGTGTCTTTTCCTTGTGTGTGTATGTGTCTGTGTGTGTGTTTGAGTGAGAGAGAGAGAGAGAGGATAAAACTAGTTCCCTCTTCACTTCTCTCAGCTTTCTTCACAGCTCCTCTGCATGTCTCACTTCATTTCACCCCCTTTGGAGCCTTGTCTCCACCCACCCTCACTTTATCTTCTCTATGTCAGACATCCAGAAGAAGCAACCTGATGAGGACTGCGCCTCAGAGCCTACCCCCAGCTCCAGCAATAGCCAATCAGCAGTCTTCTGTAATGAGACAAGCAGCAGTAGCCAAACCCTGTCCTCCACGCCAGTCGGCTCTGAGGGGCCTTCGACAGATGCCACGCCCCTCTCCGCACAGGAAGGTGAATATGTGCTTCTGGGAGGGACGATTATTCTCCAGTGTGTGTCAGGAACCGCATAAACAACTAGAAGCAGCGTGTGATAATTTGGACCTACCTTTACAATACAATGCTAATCAAGGACAATGCTAGACCCAGACACCAAGATCATGGGGACAAACTCTTGACAACTGACGCCTATTGATGATGAACTTCTGTGAGCTTTCGGTCACCTTATATCTCCTGTTGCAAACACAATGGAAACCTACAAATGTTAGCAAAAACATACAAAGTATTGGATGGATCGCCATCATTCCAGAGAACACAGTAGCAATTCTCCACAGCTCAATGCTGGGGGCTTTATACGCATTTAGCCCACACCTGGCAGTAGGCATGGTGCCAATAGGTTCATGTTTATCTGCTGTTCTTTTAACGATAGTACTGGTAGTGATTTTTTTTTTTTTTTCTTTTTTTTTTCTCTACTTGCACTGGCGTTAAGAACTGATGCTGTGTTTTGTGTGTGTGCCCTCTTAAGAGTGCCATTAATGCTTGCTGTACTGTGTTTCGGCAAAACGCTGATGCCGGTTCGATGTTGGATGGCTGAAATAACACTGACGAAATAACCAACTGAAACTGCGCTCAGCAGTCGGCCAGTGATGGTCCACTACGACCTCAAACCGGCTGTTGCCCGAGAGTTACTCTGTGTGTCATAGGCCTAAACTTAATTGCTAGCTGCATTTGTTTTTTAACTCTAATGCAAAACTAAGGAAACAAGCTTTGTGCACCAAACCTATTTTAGCTGATCAGATTCATTTTTTACCCCCAACTTAAAGAAATTGAGAAACCCCGTCACATTTTGACTTTTTGACATAATGTGAATCTGGCAGTTTATGACTTTAGTATGTCAATTTCATGATGAAACTAGAGGAAGAAATATTCATTTTAATAGCCCCAGTCTTGTAGTCTTCATTGCATTTTCCTGTTTCCTGAATCATGTCATTAACTAATTATCATCATTTTCCAGCTTACTCAAGTGTGTTAGAACATTAAAAACACAAAACCGCAGAGCATGCATACAGAATACAAGTTAAAAGCAAATGAGAGGTGTAACATTCATCTAGAATAGAACCTAATTTTTCTGCTAGTACCACCCATCAGTCAGTTTGAATAGCACAAATGGCCAGCAAAGAGTCCCCAGAGTTAAGAATTTCAGTCTATTCGGAGGAGACAGCGCCCTCCATTGTTCACTAAACACCCTCTCGTTATTTGTCACTTAAACGCAGGTCTCTCTCTTTTTACTCGCCACTTATGTTTAACTTCTTCCTTCGCAAAAGGTTCTGGAAATTTCTGCTGATTGTGTGCGTCTCTGTCTACCGTGGTACACTTTGTCACCAACCAAGGATGCTGCATGCATCCACCTTAGGGCACATTCAGAGGAGGTTATTAGTTTTGTAGGTATTTCAGTCCGCTAATCATTGTTTAACATTTTTTCCCTGTGTTTCTGTCTTTCTTTGTCTCTTGCGTAATTGCACCTTCAGAGGCCTCGAGTACAGACACAGCCCGCGGCACGCTATCCACTCCCACAAAACGACCCTGTGATACAGGTACGTCTGGGTGCTTCTCTGCTGTGGTCAAAAACAGCTACTTGGCAGTTATTTGCTTGGTAGGAATCACTGTCAGCTTGTGGCTACTCTTGTTTCTGGTGATATTCAAAGTTCAATATAAGTTCAGATGTTAATTGCAGCTCTCCAGTAATTGCAGGCTTCTATGATTAGGTAGTTGCAGACAGCATAGTGTGATTTCAGTTAATTTATTATAATTGGAAATAGGGCAGAGCGAACAGCCATAGCTTACTAGTCAAGTGAGTAGTGTGATATAATAAAGCAGTCGGATAAGTGTCCTCTCTAGAATATAAGTACTAAAATGTTGGGCAATGTTAGGGTGTGTTCAAAATGGTTTTGATATTCGAGTACCCATAAACATAAAACCACGGCTACACTTTAAGCTGACGTCTACAGCTATGGTGAATGCTAACGAGGACAATGTGCCAACATATTGATTTCTCCGAGAAATATATTTGCCATGTAGTTAGCCTAGTTAACAGTTGCACCAGAACTCTGCCTTCTCATTTATGTGCTTGCTGATGTGTCCTTGGCAATGTGTCCACAGAAATGCTCTGGTGGTTCATATAGGCAACTTGTAATATAATAAATACAATTGTATAAAAGTCCTGTGAATCCACCCTGACTCTGTATATTGTCTAAATGTTCTCCCGATGAAATGTAACCAATGCCTGTAATCCATGTTAATAAGGAAATTTCACATTCGGTCAGACTGCACGTTTTGTCATTCATTGTGTTAACGGACTTTAGATTCCAGTGCATGGAAATGTGTAAAAATTGCACACTGTTATTGTTCCCTAACAATTTGTAATGGAGTCGTCACACAAATTAACTTGTGTTCACCGGTCTCAGGTTCGGAGAGCGAGGCATCCCCAGAGAAGCGGGTGCGAGTTGGAGAGCCCTCTGAAGAGTCTCCCCGAGGGTCCAAGCAAAAGAACCGCCGGCGCTGCCATCGCTGCCAAACCAAACTTGAGCTCGTACAACAGGAGCTGGGATCCTGCCGCTGTGGTCAGTGTCCTTTACAGTGTGTGTTCTCCTAATCTCGCTCGCAGCATGTGTGCGGGAAAGGGCAAACATATAAAATCATGGTACTCAGACAGTTCTCCAGATACGACTGACAAAAATGCACCAGCCAGTTAGTAGTGCCAGATTTAATGGGCCCATATGCTCCTTTTATTTTTCCCTCCCCCTGAAACAAATATATACGAAAATCTTCTCCGTTTCTACAAATAAATTAAATATAAAGGGGGCTACCTAAAAACTTGCAGCTAGAATGGGAGCATATATTGTATAATGTTGTGTGAATGTGTTGGTTGTTGAAAACGGGGTAGCTTGGATCCCATTTAACCATTTTAATGGACTGTGAAGTGTACTTTTTAGATAGATTCAGCTTCATTTTCGTTGCTTAAGGCAGTGAAATTTAGCATCTACCAGAATTGCAAATGGTAGCGTTCGAAACGTGGTCCACACTTCTGTATTTTGCTGTTTTGAGATTCCAGGTTGTAGCAACGGGTAATAATAAAATAATTGGTGCAGTTAAACAAAATTGCACATTCACCATCATGTTTCAGTAGATGATGGTATTATCTTGTTAAATTACAAGCCCAAATCATCCCACCCATTTAACAGGGTTCCTATTGTTACCTGGCAGTGGCAGTCATCGATTTAATACCGGATCCTGCCGCTCTGCTAATACACTTAGACTGATCCTTTATCAGTTCAGGCCTGAGCGAAGATAATCTCCCCGTGCTATTTCTATTAAATGACTCCTATTGTTAGTCGGCCCTCTTCAACTGCCTGTTTTATCTTCGTAATGCCTCTTCTATCTTCATAAGAATGTAAGCGCGCGTGTGTGTGTGTGTGTGTGTGTGTGTGTTCTGGAGCGGCTCCAGCTGTAGCGCTGAGCAGCTTTTAATTGTGATGCTTTAATTGAGGCATGCTGAGCTTTTAATCATCACTCACTCTCGTTAAGAACACCATGCCTATTAATGAATGCATTAAATTCTTTAACGAGCCAGTCTGTGTAACAAGTCTCTCTGAGCTCTCACTCTCACTCGTCTCATAGCACCTCTTGGCATAGCGATACTCAGGCACACGTTCTTACCGTACTGGATTCACTGGCAGCTACGCACAATTAGGGAGCCATTTTCACGTGCTTTCACCATCTGGAGTCACAGTGTCGCTATGGTGCCATGAGATTTTCCTTTATCCACACACATTTTCATGTACACACTTTCCTGAGTGAGTGAGTACAATCGTTTCTCTCATTTTTAATTAGTTTCACAAGTAACTGAAGGTAAAATAAGAAAACACCACTGCGCTTCACGGGGGGGGGGTTACCAGACGCAGATGTATCTTTGGGATGGGTTTGAATTAGAATGGACAGTCGATATGCTAAGGTTTGGTGCCCAGAGTTTTATCCAGGTGCATCCATACCTCTGTGTGCTATGAGCAGTGCAGCAGAGAGATGTCTTGACTATTTACAGATACAGAGCTGTCCAGCTGCCTATAACTGTCGCTGTGAATAACATACATTAAAAAAGTCTTAAGCAAACCTGTATAATTTGTGTACCGTTGGAGTTTCCTTTCTGACATTTGCAGTCTAGAACCTGAGAACGTGCAACTGCTACTTCATTTGATAGCAGACATAAATCACAGAATTCTTGTTTCAGTATAGTTTGTTGAAGCTGTGTGGCATATGCTGCATATGAGGAAAAAATAGATTCCACAGCTGTTCTCTCGCCTCCATGTTTAAATGTAGTATATTTAGTGAGCATATATGTTATATATTCATCATCGCTGTTAGGCAAAAACCTTGTATCGCCATGGTTGTCACTTTTGTACGTTATTGAAATCTTCCAATTTTCTGCCTAATGATGGCATTTTGTAGATACAAGGCTATTCACAGCCTAGATGCTGTAAATAGGCTAGAATCCAAATATACAGAGTTTAGATGCCTAGATACAAATGTTGCACAACAGCTTACGATCTATTAACAGCTAGATGCACTAGATGTATGCCTTATTGTCATAGGTACTACTCATCACAAACGATTTAACATGGCTAGAGCAAATTTGGTCTACAATCACCCTATCAATCGATAAGCAACTTTACAGCAAACATTTAGCAACACCACGGCATGCACATAGCAACACCATAGTAACTACCTAGCAGCCTTCATGTATACTATGGTGATCACATTGCAAAAACAAATGTGGCCAAATGATCATGTAGCAACCATCTAGCAACACCATAACGCCTGTTTAGCAACCACAACGTCATAGCAGTCACCTGGGATACCGTAAGAACACCTACCAACACCCTAGCAATCAATAAGCAACTTCATAGCAATCATCTAGCAACAATTTAGCAACCACAACAGCATAGCAGTCAGCTGGGATACCGTAACAACCACCTAGCAACATCATAGGAACTACCTAGCAGCCTTCATGTGTACTATGGTAATCACATGGCAAAAACAGATTCACCCAAATCATCCACATAGCAACAACCTAGCAACTGCCAGGAAGTGGGGACCACTCTGCATTTCCTTCTGGGGTGGGTGGAAAACTGTAATTTTGATTTCTGCGAGTACTTTTGGAAAGGTTATTGAATCTCTTCTGTATCTCTGTATGTCTGTTTCAGGATATGTGTTCTGTATGTTGCACCGGTTGCCGGAGCAGCACGACTGTCTGTTTGATCACCTGGGCCGCGGGAGAGAGGAGGCCGTGCTGAAGATGGTCAAACTGGACCGCAAGGTGGGGCGGTCCTGCCAGCGCATCGGAGAGGAGTGCTCCTGAACACACACTTGCACGCACGCACACATACACACATACATATACGCAATGTGGAAGAGGAGAACAGGAGATATACACAATAACAACTCTCCCTCCCAGTCCCACTTTCCCTCCTGCCCTCAGGCCAGTGGTGCTTTGACCCTCAATGCAGCTCCTTCCCTCAGAGCACTGCTGAGTCAATCCTGAACTGTATACACCCCCCCCCCTTTTTACCTAGCACTGTTTCAAACCTGCCCCCCCCCCCCACACACACACACATACAACCACACACATGAATACAAGCGCACACACCTACAGATAGTCACAAACACATTCTTATGGCTCTGATACCCCCTCACAGCTGTCTTAAGCCCATTCCTACGGACCTTGTTGGAAGTCCCTGCCTAGAACACAACCTCTCCCTGCCCGAAAAAAAAACAAAACAAAAAAAAAAACGAAACAAGAACGAAAAAAGAAAAGAAAACAAAAACAAAAAAAACTGAAAAAGAAACCTCCACTGGCCCTTTTATGGCACTCTTGATGATGCTGTCTCTGACCTCTGACCTCCCAGCTACTCCAGCTTCTAGCCCTTAGTGTACCTTACGTTTGCCAGCCTCATGTTTCTGTTCGTGTTGCTCTCAGTTGCAGCCTTCTCAAATGTAGGTCAGTAGGTCAGGGGTCATTCCTACCACAAAACGTCCTGCCTCAAGGTCACGTACCACGGAAGGGGGGTGATCAGCCACGACCTTAGACCTCTCCCCCAACCTCTACACCTGAGGAAAGTCTGTGGTTTTGGACAACTACTCCGATTCCCCTCCTCCTGAGACGCTCCGATCGACCCCAGGGGAACACATCAAGTCGATTTGAGACCGTCTGGGAGGGCTACCTTCTAGATCCAACTTCACAGGTCTCCTTCAATACTACAGACAGCCAAGACGGTCACCTTTTGAAACGGAGAAGGAGTTTAAACCTGGATCTGTCACACACATGCTCACAAACACTCACACAAACGCGCTCAGTTGGGGAGACTCCTTCCGTTCCCAGGTCGGGCTCAGGAGAAAGCCACTTGAAGTTCCCCACACACTGGCTCTGCCCAAGCATACAGGAAGCTACTCTCATTTTTGGAGACGCATCGGTGCCTCTCTTGTTTTTGTTATTTTTTTCTTTTCTTTTTTCTTAAATTGTTTTTTTCTTTTTCCTCTCATGGCATACACACACCCTCACTACACACACAAACATGCTGTTTCATTTATGTTTCCATATGTATACATATAAATATATAAATATATTGTTGGGTCTGTGCACGTGCAGAACAAGGACAGTGAGCTAAATCAAACGGTACCCATCGGACTGGGTTCATTTGGGATCGGGCCGCAGCGCGTCGGTGGGTTGCCCAAGGGTTTCAATGGGAATTGTAGTTGAGGTCCAGATGAAACTCTGCGCGCTCTGTAACACGGCTCGGAGACGCAAACTACAGCTTCCATAAGACCCGTCTGACGTAATTTGGTGACGCTCTGCCTCCAGAAAACAGCAGCCGCATTCTTTGAGATTGTCTGTTTCTCTGTCTGTCTGTCTGTCTGTCTATCTGTCTCTCTCTGCTTTTCTTTCTTTCAATTTCAACCCATCGCTTCTTCTCCTTCTCTGTATCTGGACGATCTCCCTTGAGACAGTCTCGCTAAGCCACCCTCAATGTTTTCTCCCTCTCTCCAACATGCTTACACTTTTCTCGTTTCTTTTCAAGAAGCGGTTTGAGAGAAGTCCTGGTTGGGTGCAAGGCAGAGCGCTAAATTTACCCATCGTTTGTTTTTGTTTTTTTTTTCCCGTTGAGTTGTTGATGAGGACAGAGCTGATGAAGCGAAGTGAATATCCTGTATCTTAAAAAGAAATCCTTATTTAACCTTCTTTGTGTTTCTGATTAACTCACGTTAGCATAGAGCTGCATTTCTTTGCCCTTTTTAGGTTAACATTGTTAAAAAGGTTTAAAAAAACAATATGGATAAGAGAGTAATTCTGTAGCCTTTCTTTGGGGTTTTTGTTTTCTTTTTTTCCTTTCTTTCCTCCTTTTTTTGCTGAAAAAAAGAATAAACTGGATTAGTGAAGCGCGTGGTAGATTGTTTCTGGTGTTTTTAAAATGACTGAATTTGGACACATTGTATGTATGTGTTATGTGTGTGTGTGTGTGTGTGTGAGAGACTGAGTGTGCGAGTGCGTGTTGCGTAAAGTGTCTTCCACCCATTATTCATTTCCTCCTCAACGTGTGTTTGAAATGAAATGGTCTGATAAATGCTGGGCTCATTCTGTGTCTGGAAAACTGTGCCTGTTTCATTTAAATGTGTGTTGGGGTGGAAATGAGATGCGTTTCAAGCTTTTATCACACATCCACAGGAAAACTGTTCATTACTGAAAAAAAAATTTCTGCCCCCCCCCCAACTCCCTTAATCTGTGTCCGGGAGAGCTGCCCACTCATTCTGTTCGATGTTACTAGTGAAACCACCTTCATTATATCTGTGTTGAAACATTCAGTGCAGTACTTCTGTGGTTACTAACTGTGGGTTCATTTAGATTCTGCAGTGCCTAAAGCAAGTACAGCTTTTGCAACATATATACTGAGAGTGAGATGTTTTGTTTTTAGGGCCTGCTTGAGATAGCGATTGGCTTATAAAAGATCTGTGCATCTAAAGCTACCCTATATGTCCAGATGTTATTGGACACCCCTTAAATATGAAAGCGTTCAGCTTTCAGTCATCATGGTCAAGGTTATCCGGTAGATAGAGGAGTATAAAGCCCCTTGCAGCAATGTTCCAAATTGTAGTGTAAGGCCTTTGCAGAAGAGTAGAGGCTGTTAGTGCAGCAAAGGGTCTATTCCCTGTAGAGAAGAGTTGCCTACAGAATAGGACTCATGAACCTGTTGGCAGCATGCCTAATGTCAGGCGTGGGCTAGAGGGGGATAAAGCCCCTCAGCTTTGAGCTGTGGAGCAGTGGAACGTTTGCAGTGAGGTGGGCTGTTGATCGTCCAACATCCTGACATCAGTAACGGCATTACTGCTGAACTGCTGAATGCAATCAAATCCTCACAGCAACTTAACCACCCTTAACCACCTGTGCGAGCATGCCAGACCAACAGGGGGTGCTAAAACTCATCCCCAGACTTTACATCCAATTTATTATTTTTTTTTTTTTAATGTTGCCGTGGCAACGCAGCTGGCTCTTAAGCACCCACACACTCCTGATCAGGCAGAGAAATGAAAGAGTTTTTGTGGGTTTCTCCAAATGTGAGCGCAGTACGTTCTGTCCCAGTGGAATGAAGAAGTAACCCCAGTTGTTATTTTCTACAACTGTGCTCTAAGTTCTCAAACTGAGGCACAGTCACACAGACATCAACCCCTCTGTGTGCGTGTAAACTCAGTTAATGTGTCTGATCACTAAGGCTGTGATGGACTGATACTGCACAGACATCACACCCGTCTCATAGCCTCCTCTCAATATTCTCCTCTAACTAGCAGAGCTAGAACTCTCAGAAGTTGGCCACCTTCTGACAGCTACTGCAGATCTGTTCCGCTGTGACTTTTCGCAGAGTGCTGAAATCGAAATTGTGAAACTGGGCTGCATTATTAAGTAATGAGGGGGAATGCTCTAAAATGTGCAGAAGCGGGGGTACTTCACGACCGGCGTTGGCAAACACCTGGTCTATGGAACAACCATGTCAAAGAACAGGTTGGGAAAAGATCTAATTTAAAGCATTGGACGTTTATTACCCGAAACCATGTTTTCGACTGTTCCAAAAGATCTCACATGCACTTGTGTACTAGTGTGCTCGTTTAAATGCTTACTGGGAAGTGTTCAAGTATGCCCCATTTCTCAAAAGTGCTTATTTACAGTGTTCAGCACCGCACTACACACTATATAAACAGACCATTGACAGAATACTGCATCAGCAAGTGATATTCGAGTAAGTGTATATCTGACAGCTCAGTGTGTTCTAGGTCACAGGTTTGGAAATATCGAAGAGCAATATTGGTAACTGTCCCACAAAAAGGAGTCAGGTTAGACAGGGACAGGGACAGGGCCCAGTTTTTTTCATTAGCTGTTCTGCAACACACCCCCAAAGGCACCCTGTACTGTTAATGACCCCACATGTATTGGGAGCCTAATATTTACTAAACATCGCTGACTCAGTTGACCGTGCTGGCTAGCTAGGCCCGAGTGAGGTCAGTTATGCCCCCTTTGTTTAGGGAGTCTTTCTTTTTGGACTCCTGGCCACAGAGGAGTGATCTTCCTAATGCTTACGCCAGCAATAAGAGCCTGATTTCATTCATTCATTCAACCTGTTCACTATCATACTAAAGATTTGGGGCCTTTTGTGCTTGTTTTGCTACAGACTGAGGTCACTCAAGGTTGATTATTGTTGTGTGCTAATTGACACTGCTGAATTCTACTGATTTTTTTTTTATTTTCCCACAAAAATCTGCTTTTTTGTAACGTTAAGATTTAACAAAAGTCGTTAAAAGTGATTCTATGTGATGTGCTCTAGCCTAGAGAAACCCCTTTGACACCTGGTCACTTCATGAGCCTATTTACATCTGGCAATCACATGGGTTTTGGTGATCAGATCATGTTCGGATTTTGCTTGTCCAAGACGCATTGCGATCAGGTTATGATTGGATCACTCAAACCCCGTTCCAGGATGGTCAGAATCGGATCTCATCTACATTTAATACAAGTGTAAACAGAGTGTGTGGTCTGAGATTGGATTCCATCAGGCAAGCAGAAGTACGTCTGCCGAGGGGAAAAAAAAAGATAGGCCAAGTAATTACTATTACTATAGATCTTAATAATTACCCCTCTCTCCCTCTTGTTCTCCCAGTTTCCCTCACACTGTGACTGTGTGTGTTTTTGTATGTGCACCAGTATGCGCTTGTGCTGATGCTTATTTACCGGTAGGTGAGAACAGTATTACAGAGTTTGTTCCCTTGCGTAAAAAAAAAACAGATTTTACTGAATTTACTGATCGAGTCGAGGGAATATGAGAACCATCTGTGCATGTGCTGTAGAATCACCACCGTTCCTCTAAACTGTTCAGTCAATTCTGATGAGAAACTGTTTACAGAAAGTACAACAGAAATGATGTAAGCATTTGTGTGCTTTTATGCGGGAAAGTAAAATCGGACCTCATGTGGTCACACTGGTGGCTTATTTCAATCCAGTCAAAGCAGATCCAGATACTGTACGGATACAAAATGCATGTTAATGACAGGTGTAACCGGGCCCCATGTGACCTAGTATCTAGATTGTATCCTAATCAGATTTTAGCCACATGCATATATACGGTTCAACTGTGTGAGAGGGAAAATGCAAATCTGCTTGTGTGTTGCCGTTATTACTGATGTTACAGTTTTACTGGGTTGGGTTTCGGTTGTCTAATGCATTTACACTGCTGTAATCCTGATACTCTAGATGCATGAAGTGACCAGGTGTAAATAGGGGTCTTTGAGTCAGAATTGTTTACAGTGGATACTTCACCACAGAGAGCTATCAGACACTATAGTTATGACTACGCTGCTTGTTTGACGGTAGCTCTTATTGAGTGTTGTAGGCCCAGATTGGTAATACAACCTTTTTACCATTATCAATATTACATGTAGACCTCTGAAGACTTTCACTGGGTTCACTGGTGGTTGGTATCGTAAATGAAATTTACCCATTTGACCCCTTAGCTTCGACCATGCCCACTGTAAAGAACTTTGAATCATTAGGTTTCACGTTAAGCCACTCTGAATGGCTTCCTTAACCTATAAACATGGTGTGTAGGCAACTGGTTTGGGGAAAAGACTAAAACAATCTGTTGAACTTTCCTTTAAATTGTTGTGAGTTTCAGTGAGTTCCACTTCACTCCCTTGTGTATGTGCTGTAAGTTTCACAGCCAGCGCTGTTCCCATTGTTCCATCCATCTGAAGGTTGTTGTGGTTTCCTCTGCAGGGGTTTATGTGCACATGCCTCATGCTCTACATCTCGCCTCTCTTCCTCAGCAGAAGCATGCTGCTCAGGCTGTGCCGGGCTTAGTGGGATTATATGGACGAGGTGTTTGAACGACTGGAGGAATGCGAAAGCCCTTCTGCTCCCTCCTCGCGACTCCGTGTTGGCCCTCTTCCTCAAATTAGCGTTTCAGCCGAGAGAAACTCATCAAACAGCATCTTCAAACAGCATTCTGCCCGCCAGCCAGACAGAGGGAGTGAGCGTGTGTGTGTGTGTGTGTGTGTATGTGTATGTGCACACACACCTACTGCTCAGGCAGAGGAATCTCTCAGGCAAGTAGGCAGATGGCCCAAGAGTCAAATGTGCATTAGTGAGTTGCACCAGATAAAATCTGCAGTGTATAAAAAAAAAGTAATAATAAATCTTGCAGTTTAAATTGTTCTGCATAACATTAAATATTAATGAGATGTTTGATTCTTGTTAGCCTACTTATAGTCATTAGCCTTCGGTGTCTGCATAAGCTGTACCTCCAGTTTAATTTAATTTGCACTGTATTAGAAAATACATCTACCTTATAGGTCTAATTTGCTAGACTGTGGTCCATCCCTGCTGGCTATCCTCTTGCACTTCATCAGTGGTCGGTTTCTGACCTCAGAACTGCACTCCACATTGATCTTGTCGGTTTCACCCCAGTGCTGAGAGTTCACCACCCAAATCATAGCTCATCATCAGCAGTTCTGTGGCCAGAAACTGACCAATGATTCATTTGCTACAGGTGGTAAACTGTAAATGACGGCAGATACAGAGCCTACAGTCTGGAATTACACATAAAATTGGCCAGTGAGTGGAAATGAGATCATGTAGCTTCCGAGGCTGTAGATCGTAATAGATATTTGTATATTTTGCAGTAGATACAGTCACAGGATTGTGTGAGCAAGGTAGAGGAGATGAGAAGAAACTGAGACAGGACGAGACAGGAGCTGTGTAGTAGCAAGGAGCAAGTGTAGTAGTTTCCAGTATGAGTAACAGGTGAGGAGATTCGCACTGGACATGACTGATCATCAGGCAGTCAGGATATGACCACGTTAGAGAGAAAGAACAACATTGTCTTAAGAGGTCGCAGGGTCATCACTTAGGCTTGGCAAGACATAGCTTAGCGCAGTGGATCCCAACCCTGGTCATGGAAGAACCCTGGAGGAACCCCTGCCCTGCACATTTTTGTGGTTTCCTTCTCTAACACACCACCTTCAACTCATGATCATGTGGATCATAGATGTTTTGGGAGCAAGGGAAATGTGCATGGTCCAGGGTTGGGGACCACTGGCCTAGTATACCATAGGCTTAGAATGATAAAATTCCATCTGACATAAAATAATAATAATAATAGTGATGTACATATAGTTCAGAACCTAGAGTACACCACATGGACAAAAGTATTGGGACACCTGCTCATTCATTGTTTCTTATGAACTAAAGGGAATTAAAAAAAAAAAATATATATATATATATATATATATATATATATATATATATATATATATATATCCTGCTTTTGTTGAAGTAACTGTCTCTACTGTCCAGGGAAGGTTTTCTACTAGACATTAGAGCATTGCTTTTTACCAAAGAACTCTTGAATCTCATTTGTTTAATGGGTGTATATAGTCACAAGGGTGGTATCTTCTTCATATAGCGCATCCATCTATTCCAAATTCCTTTTTTTTTAACACATCATTCATGCGAGGCACAGAAAACGTAATATTGGCCCCCACCTTCAGTTGAGGGTACTACATTGTAAAACCCTGTATGTAAATGTGGTAAATATGGAGAGTTGTAAAGAACTTCCACCTTATAAAGGTTCCAGGAAGTATCATATGGTGAAAAAGCATTCCCTTGTTCAAATGGGATCTTTTAGGGGAACCAAAAAGAGGTTCCTATGGCATAGCTTTTGACATGATTTTAAAGAATGGATCATCTGGGCACACTTTTGCTGTTTTTTCTGGAGGGGGGTGGGTGGTTGGGTCCATGGAGCATAGTAATTACTGCAAAAACCTAGACTACTGTTGAGCCCTGTTCCATAACTGAGGGAGAAATTGGCAGACGTTCAGACAGGGTATTACCATCCAGTCCATCTGCAGTGCCTCCCAAATCTGCAGCACCTCAAACAAGCTGGACTCACACTGGAGTGCAAAGGTTGACTGGCCATGCAGACGTAATCCATACAGATACCTTTCTCCGGTCAGTGTTTATGGACACAGTCTCCCTGCGCTCCTCCCTAATGCGGCTCTCGTCTCCCAATTAGTGTTATATTTCTCCAGTCTCTTTTACAAGTGTTTTACTGAGACAGGGCTGTTTGTATCGAGCGACGACGGTAAGAGAGAGTAAATTACAGCCGAATTAATGGCTTGAGTGTTTCAGACTGTACAGACAAGTGTGCGAGTGTGGTTTCAACTTCTGCATTGAGATGGCGGATGTGTTTGTAATGGCAAACTTGATTGCCAGTAGAGGACATTGTCGTGGTCCAGTGATTCATTTGCTAATGTAATAGAAGTCAGATATATCCGACTTGGTTAGGATGAGACGGGCGAGATGGGAAGGCGGCTGATGAGATTGCTGGTAATTATCTCTAAGAGCCTGGGCTCAAATTACATCCCCATCCTCCTCAATGTGTTAATGCTTACAGTGCCCACTTAGTCTTTAATCAGCGCTCAATTACGGACTGTTAGTGTTTACAATCTCATTTTTCCCCCCTTTCTCTCTCATACATAAAAAAATACTCCCTAGTATTTGCTGTCTACTGCCCAATATTCTACACATTCCATCAAACACTTGGCTTTTTGCAGAAAATATGTCTTGACATGTGACCTGATTCTTAACTGTACGCAGTATACAGTGCCTATAAAAAGTATTCACCCCCTTGGATGTTTTCCCCTTTTCTTGCTGTTTATAAATGGGATCATGGTCAATAGAATTTGTCATAAATTAATTTAATTATAATATATATATATATATATATATATATATATATAATATATATAATAAATTAATTAATAAAAATATATAATGCACAATAAGCTATTACATAAATTTTCTGCCCTTGCTCTTTGCCTTTTATTACACACTAAGGATTACTGATCGGTAACTACATGCAAAGCGGGGCAAACTGGCTGAGTTCTTACATTGCGGGGAAAACCGTATCCTCTTATTCAACAGAGGTAGTTCAGGCAGTTTGGAAGGTCCAGTCACTGGTTAAACAGTATTCCAGGCTACAAATCCACCATGAAGACAAAAGAACAATCCACACAACTCTGAGGAAAAGGCTATGGAAGAGAACAAGTCACTGAACATCATCTGCAGTTAAAACCGTCATTAAGAAATGGATGGAATGTGGTACATGTGTAAATTTGCCTAGAGCAGGCCGTCCTCACAGACTGAGTGACCGTGCAAGAACATGACGTGACCCATATGACGTTTAGGTGTCTTGGTGTTGGCGCTTGTGTCCAACTGAAATGGTCCAAAATGGCCTGGATAATTGACAGTTTGAGAAAATTACACGGTCATTTTTACAACATTGCTAATATATTGTCTGAACTCCAGTATTGTTTGCCGGGTTAGTTGCAAATGGCCTAAAGCAAGTATCATGCTGTCATTTTTGGGTACCGCATTTGTTAGGTATTTTAATAAGTTGTTGTTATTTGATGTCTAAACACTAAGTATGTGTTTTTGATTGGGGCAAAAAATGCCCACATGCAATTTTACAAGAATATTTACAGCCCTGTTATTTTATCTTAGATTTTTCATTATTGTGGGTTTTGTGGGAAAGAGAAAATGGCTCTAAGAAGCTGCATTACTTGGCCTTGCCCAGCCCAGCTTAGCGGTGTTTTATCCCTGTATCAAGAACAAGAAATTTTTGTCATTGTTTTGAAAGATGACACCATAGTGAGATTCACAGTGTATCACCTATATCACTTCGGCTTTTTGATTGGCAGTTAACGTTCTGCCACTCAAACGAATGAAGCTTTTATAAACATAGGACATGTGCACTGTTATTACAGGCGGTCAACCCCTTACTATAATAACAGAAGTTTAATTCTGCAGGTGAGATTTGTATTGTTGTGCCCATATTTACGCTTCAATGAGGAGGGAAGACTGTTTCGTCACTGGACTACGTAGTGTATGAGGTGATTCTGGCGACCTTCTGGACGCAGAAATGGAGGATCAGTCCCTAGCATGGCTTATGATGTACAGTATTAATATCATGAGTGAGTCAGTGCCTCTCCCTGTCTGTCTTTCTTTCACATATTTGACCTTTCTAGAAGTGGCTGATGGCCTGCTTCCAGGAGGTCCACCGCTAGCTCAGGGAGAAACCAATAAAATGGATGAATTTTTAATGAAGATAGAGGGATTTTGTTCTCCTGTAGTCAGAGTGAGGAATGGGCTCTCTCTTGGATGTGTGTGGAAGTGAGGGGCGAATATGATGCTGAATAATGATGAGTGAGTATCTGAGGCAGAGATGTGTCAGGCTGCTGGCTTGTGTTTAGCCTGTTGCCCTGAGGTCGTCCTTTGACTGGTGTGGAGTTTATTCTCTACTTGTGCTCCAGTGCTGCCTCATAAACTGGATATTTTTAAGGTAGAAAAAAACATATAAATTGAAATTGAGTTTTGTTGATGCTTTATATGTGGACTTTACTTGGATGGTCCATTATAGATGCCTTGTAGATGTTCATATTACATTCAACTGAATGTATTGAATGTAAGAAGTAGTATATGCAACTGAACTCGTTGAATGTAAATTATTGTCTACTGAATGTAACCCTACACCTAACGTTAACCTTTTAGGGTTAGACTTAGTTATACAGTCAAGCTGGAAAGTCTGCACACCCCTTTCACCACATTTTGTTGCGTTACAAACTTGCTCTACAATAGATATATAAAGTATTCAATCTTTAATGATGAAAATAGGTTATTTAGGGGTTACATATCCGTACACACGCTTAGCCTCATGCTTGGTTGATAAATCTTTGGCTGCAATTACAGCTTCAAGTCATTTTGGGAAAGAAGCTAAGAGCTTGGCACACACGCTTCTGGATATTTTTGCCCATTCCTCCTTGCAAGCTTTGTCAGGTTGGATGGGGAGCGTCGATATACAGCCATTTTCAGCTCCTTCCACAGATGTTCAATTGGATTCAGTTCTGGGCTGTGGCTCGGCCACTCAAGGACATTCACAGACTTCCTCTGAAGCCACTTTTTTTGTTCTCTTGGCTGTGTGCTTCGGGTTGTTGTCCTGTTGGAAGGAAAACCTTTGCCCCAGTTTGAGGTCCAGAGTGCTCTGGAGCTAGTTTTCTTCAAGGACCTCAGTCTATTTGGCTGAATTTGTCAGGGAAACAGGAATAGTTGCCCCGGTCCCGTGGCTGGTTTCCTCCAGACGGGACTCTTGGTATATAGGCCAAAATGTTCGGGTTTGGTTTCATCAGACCAGAGAATCATGCTTCACGTGGTTTGAGAGTCCTGTTGGTGCCTTTTGGCAAACTCCAGTCGGGTTGTAATGTGCCTTTTACTAAGGAGTGGCTTGATTTGTGGAGTGCTACCTCAATCATTGATATTCTGAAAGCTTCTCCCCTCTCCACCAGGATATGCTGGAGCTCTGTCAGAGTGACCTTCGGATTCTGCTCGCCTCCCTGGCCAAGGCCCATCTTCCCTGATCGCCCAGTTTGGCCGAGCGGCCAGGTCTAGGAAGGTTCTTGGTGGTTCTGAACGTCTTCCATTTACACATTATGGTGGTCACGGTGTTCTTTGGTGCCAGTAAGGCTGTAGCAAATTTTCTACACCCTCCTCCAGATCCACGCTCTGAGACAGTCCTGTTTCTTAGGTCTGCAGATAATTCCTTTGACCCCTTGAACAAGGATTTTTTTTTTCTGAAACAAGAACAATCCTTAGATGCGACCAGCAGTCAGTAACTTTATTTTATTGTGGCTGTTCTGTTTTGTAAAATAGCTGCCACACAGGCAGAGCTGTGCAGGCTTCGGCTAAAGTTTTGCTAATGACAAACAAAAACTGGTTAGGCACACAATCGGACCATGAGGCCCTCTGCAGTACTGAAAGCCAGGGATAGTTTGTTCCACCTCAAGCTCAAGAGAAAACCAACTCTGTCTGACGTGACATGCACAGAGTATAAGACATGCTGCATGAGCGAGGCGTCCACTCTATGCACCTTGAATAAGGTATTGAGAAAGCGCCCTGGTTTGTACCCTCTCGAGTCCGCCCGACCTTTGACTTTGTTCTGCTCCACGGATTCAGTCTTGCATCCCTTCCAGCGGTGACCTATTTCGGCAGTTGTAGCCGTAACCGTAGAATGGTTTTTCCCCTCTACAGAATAGGGGCCAATGTTCTTACATGCTTTTCTTATCCCTCAAAACAACAGTGTTACTTTAAGGTCGGTGTCTTTTGATTGTCCTTTAACTTTTCTTTTCTTCTCAGGGTTCCATCGGTTATGCTGAGACTTTGCTCCGCATTGGAATTCCTTCTCTCTTTCTGTCTCCCTCATCATCCTTTCCTCTGTCTGGGTGGCTGCCATTATTGATTTTTCTGTCTCGTAGACTCTTAATACCCACCTTTAGCAGGAGAGAATTTTTTTCCCCCCTTCTTCTTCTTCTTCGAGAGGAATCTCTCTCGCTCTCTCGCACATGTTGTCAGACAGTGACTTGTCCCATGGTGCCTCTGTTTTGTGTGTGGTCACTGGTATTGTTGAGAGTTTAGCGTTGCCTGCGTGAGATCCAAACACCAGCAGAATATCAAACAGCTTCTGGAAGTGTGGGACCCAGCGGGCTTGATGTGCAGTGTGTAGAGGTTTCCAGACCTGGTCCTGAAGGGCTCATACCCTGCATGTTTGTTGTCCGCCCCCCACACACACACACACCTCTAATACACTTTAACTAATCAGTCAATTTCCCAGCCCTTCTGCAACTGAAATGGGTGACTTGAAGCAGGGAAACCACTTAAAGGAAGGGAACTAGGGTTGATTGGTTGGTATAATACAGTGGTTCCCGAACGTATTGCAGGCCCATACCCTCTTAGACATTGTCTGTGTCCTGCTGTCTACTCTGCCCTCATCATATGCATATAGAAATGTAGAGGTTAGGGACGCATAAGGCCTGTATTGAAGGTGTAGTTCAGTCTAGAGTTGCTGTCAGAGCACAGGGAGACAGAATTTTCCTGAACTCGCCTCTTTTGGAATAACAGAGGCCACAAAAGTGACTATGGTCAATAAGAGGGAATGTGTGAGAGAGTTTGCTTTTATTAAATGAACCATAAATGACAAAATCCTCTCTAACCATGCTATACTATACTGTACCCAACTGTGACATATTTCTGTTAAACAGCTCTACAAACAAGCTACCAAATTGCTGTGAAAATAAAACTTACTAACTTGCACGACTAATTCATGCCTCTGGAATGGGGAAAACTATATTTCTGTCTTGGCATAGTATAATGATGAGTTTGGTAGTGATCTGTAACAGTGATCTATTAATTATATAACTGTGCTATTTTATTGTCCAGTGACATTCATCAATGTCCAGACCCAGTAAAAACCGTGAAGCAGAGTATTGTTTGCAGCACTATAGACATAAATTGCATTTACATGAAAAACAAGCTGGATCCCCTCATTGGTAAAGCTCAAGTATCAGCTCATGAGAGGAGTCGAGGGAGAGAATCGAGCTTTTTGGCGCGTAAAAGTTCAAATGTGAAGGTAAATAGAGGTGGAAAGCAGGGCAGATGGAGGTGCTTGGATGGGTCGACAACACAGACTTTCTCAAGTTTAAAGCAGTCCGCCAGGTGATCCGGGGTAAGTCTGTAATGGACAGGAGCCCACGAGTGATCCCTGCTGGGAACCCATCGCCTTCGGTGAGAAACGCTTCAGAGGACATCTTTCACCTTGGTGAAACTGGCATATTTTACATCTAAATGTGCGGAGCTTCCTACCTAAGCTTCATGAAATTCGCCATTCGCCTTCTCGCCATTCAAAGTAGGGCAGACATTTGATGTTTTTTTCGGAAACGTGGCTGGGAAATACGGCAGATGCGTCAGAGACTGAATTAGAAGACTACGTTGTTGCTAGAAAGGATCGGAATCAGAGAGGAGGGGGGTGTGGTTTGTGTTTATGTAAAGATCTGACCTTGATTTTATATTTTTTATATTGATTATTGAAGATTTTTTTTCTCAAATAAAATCAGTATTGGTTGGGGCATGTCACAGGTGACTTTTATGAAGGGTATCACTTTACTTTGACAGTTCATCATGGATGCCTAGTGGATGCTCACCTGATGCTCAACTGAATGTTAGTTGACTATGTTTTAAATGCATCTGAATGTAAATAATTGGCTGTTACCCTACTGTCTTTAATTTTACAGTTTTTGTTTGCCAGCCATTGCTGCAAGTCATTTGGCCAAATTATAACAGTACCTACAAACAAAACTAATAACTTGAATTGATATAATGGTAGAAACTATAAACCTTTATATTATCATGTTTAATTGACAGTATATTAGTGCAATTCTACATCCATTTGATAATATTTTAAGAAAACTGCATAAATAAAAAAACAAAGTAAATTTAAATTGTCACCATAATACAGTTATAATAACAGTTGAGTAGTTAATTTAAAAATAATTTCTGTTATTTTCCAAAACCAGTGTAATTAAATTGTGATTATTGTTTATCATATGCATTTTTACTATTTCTTTACGGAGTCCCGATGGTGACATCCCACAGAAATAAAACAAGTTGTTGCTTTTGTAATGTTCATGATGTGAAAACAATATCTCTTTCAAAAAGTAATGGTCACAACGTAGACTTGCATTCCCATGCTTTACTTATTATACATTTTTCTTTCACTTTCTCAATTTTTACTATTTTCTTGCTCTTTCACAATATCCATTTCTCCCTTTTTTGTGTCTATTATTTCACTTATGTCCATATGGGGCCTGTATGGAAAGCCTAACTGGAACCCAAAAGGTTTTGTCCTCAGGTTCCATGTTGACCCCACTTGGATACCCACCAGGGTCAGTGATTGGACCAGGACTGGATAAACATGAGCCCCATCTGAGCTGTACATTGCACTCACAACCTAGATGGAACCCATGTGAGATTAAGGTGGGCTGTAACAGTTGGGTCCATTTGGGAAGCCCAACTGGGTCCCAGTAACGCCACATGTAGGAACCCACTCAGACCCCATGCCCACCTGGCAACTCCCTAGCTCACGTTGCACTCATGTGAGCCTCACATGAGCACCCACTCAGGCCTCTCTTTCTCTCTCTCTCTCATATGAGGAAGATGGCAAATGGATTTGTGTGTCGCACATGCTCCAAATCCACTCATCCATTAGCCCTTGTGAAAAGGTGTGAACATTAACGACCCCATAAACCTCTGTGTGTGTGAATGTGTGTATTAATACGCTGCCTGTCTATATCCTCACCTGGCAGCTGCGACTTGGCAAATGGAAAAGCGTCTGCCAGACATATCCCCAACACCCTCGTATCTGATCCCTTACACCATTACTTATCTGTGAAGGTTCATTTAGGAGGGATGAGAGGGACCCCCGTTGCCCCATTCCACCAAGTAAGTGTGTGTGTGTGTGTGTGTGTGTGTGTGTGTGTGTTTTGGATTTGTGTTCAGATCCAATCCTCTGTGAAAGGTTGTGCAATGGTTGGTGTCTGTACATGTAACTGCTTTAAACCCCTGCTGTGTGTGTGTGTGTGTGTGTTTGTGTGTGTGTGTGTGTTGGCCTCTTCCTATGCAAACTCATGCTTCTCTGCCAGACAAGAGTGACTGTGACATCTCTCAGCCTGCTGCTGGCTTCCATTACCACATATACAATTTCCTAATGACACACAGTATGATCTCATCATCTGAACCATCCTTAAAACACACACACACACACAATTAATTGGTGTAATCTCACATATAAACCCGCTGACAAACCTTGCAGGCCGGGGGTGTGTGTGTGCAATATTCTTCCTTCTTCTTCTCTTCACCCTCTATTTTGACAGATCCAGAACCACTGGGGTTGACCCATGGTAGCCCCTCACTTGACCTTTGTTCCTGCTGCTCTTAAGTTTCATCTTTAGAAGGAAAACCACAAGGCATGATGGCACTATCAAAGCAACCAACTGGTTGGCCGTTGGGGTTGGATGAACTCAACCTCATGTACAGGATCGCAGTTTTATTAGTTAGCTGTGAAATTAGGCTTTGGCTAAGGTAGGCCCCCAGCCAAGACATTTTTTTTTTTTTTTTATAGAGCATGTGTAGGCCCAGGTGACTCTAACAACACAACATGGCATGGACTTTGGTGACTGAAGGGGTTAACTGGAGAGGTTAACTGGTCCCCAGTGGCGCTTCAGTTGCTTCTGTACCACTCGTCGGTGTCATTGTTCCCCTCTGGCATCACTGGCCTGTTGGTCACCACTGTTATGCTATTGGGAGGCACTTGATGTTCAAGGAGTCCAGTATCTGAACTCCTTCACTATGGCTGCTCTGGATCATCTTTCACAACATAGTGGGGAAAAAAGTATTTAGTCAGTCACCAATTGTTCAAGTTCTCCCACTTAAAAAAATGAGAGAGGCCTGTAATTGACATCATAGGTAGACCTCAACTATAATAGACAAAATGAGGAAATCACATTATTTGCAAATAAATTCTTTAAAAATCAGACAATGGTGGAAAATAAGTATTTGGTCAATAACAAAAGTTCATCTCAATACTTGACAGAGGTCAAGCGTTTTCTGTAAGTCTTTACAAGGTTGGCACACACCGTTGCTGGTATGTTGGCCCATGCAGATCTCCTCTAGAGCAGTGATGTTTTGGGGCTGTTGGCGGGCAACACAGACTTTCAACTCTCTCCAAAGGTTTTCTATGGGGCCACTCCAGGACCTTGAAATGCTTCTTACGAAGCCACTCCTTTGTTGCCCTGGCAGTGTGCTTGGGATCATTGTCATGCTGAAAGACCCAGCCACGTTTCATCTTCAATGCCCTTGCTGATGGAAGGAGGTTTGCACTCAAAATCTCACAATACATGGCCCCATTCATTCTTTCATGTACACGGACCAGTCGTCCTAGTCCCTTTGCAGAGAAAAAGCCCCAAAGCATGATGTTGCCACCCCCATGCTTCACAGTTGGTATGGTGTTCTTTGGATGCAACTCAGCATTCACTCTCCTCCAAACACAACGAGTTGTGTTTGTACCAAACAGTTCTGCTTTGGTTTCATCTGACCATAAGACATTCTCCCAATACTCTTCCGGAACATCCAAATGCTCTCTAGCAAACTTCAGACGCGCCCGGATATGTACTGGCTTAAGCAGGGGAACACGCCTGGCACTGCAAGATCTGAGTTCCGGGGCAGCGTAGCATGTTACTAACGGTAGCCTTTGTAACGTTGGTCTCAGCTTTCTGCAGGTCATTCACTAGGTCCCCCCGTGTGGTTCTGGGATTTTTGCTCACCGTTCTTGTGATCATTTTGACCCCACAGGCTGAGATCTTGCGTGGAGCCCCTGATCGAGGGAGATTAGCAGCGGTCTCGTAGGTCTCCCATTTTCTGATTATTGCTCCCACAGTAGATTTCTTCACACCAAGCTGATTGACTATTTCAGATTCAGTCTTCCCAGCCTGGTGCAGGTCTACAATTTTGTTTCTGGTGTCCTTCGACAGCTCTTTGGACCATAGTGGAGTTTGGAGTGTGACTGTTTGAGGTTGTGGGCAGGTGTCTTTTATACTGTTAACGAGTTCAAACAGGTGCCATTAATACAGGTAATGAGTGGAGGACAGAGAAGCCTCTTAAAAAAGAAGTTACAGGTCTTGTTTGTTTGTAGGTGACCAAATACTTATTTTCCACCATTATTTGCAAATAAATTCTTTAAAAATCAGACAATGTAATTTTCTGAATTTTATTTTCTCATTTTGTCTCTCATAGTTGAGGTCTACCTATGATGTTAATTACAGGCCTCTTGCATCTTTTTAAGTGGGAGAACTTGCACAATTGGTTGACTGATTAAATACTTTTTTCCCCACTGTATGGGGCATAGCTAGGACCCATGGGGCAATAAAGTTGGCTGTAACAATGGGGCCAATTTGGGAAACCCAATTGGGTCCCAGTAACAACACATGTAGAAACCCACTCACCTAGAGCAGTTCTACAAGGATCAGGTCAAGATCACTCCCGAACTGTGAGTAAAGCTGGTAGATACTCACCCCAACAAAACCAAGGCTGTTTTTTCATTTTTTAATTTAAATTTTTTAATTTGAATCTTTAAAAATGACAGAAAATGACTATTAATTACTGCCGTGGCATTATCTCTGTAAAGTGAAGTAAAGTAATCATAGTAATCATAGTGCTTGTCAGGCTTTTGCATTTGTCACATACAGGTCAAGCAGCTGTCGCATTTACTGCACATAAAGACATTGAGTGGAAGCAGGAGGTAGGGGTCACCTCTTTCTGACCACTTTATTGGAAATGCCTACCTTGTGCGTCCACTCACTAGCCACTTTACTGGAAACACCTTCCTTGGGCTACTGCCCACTGACTACTTTTATTGGGAACACCTCCCTTGGGCGTTCACACACTGGCCACTTAATTGGAAACACCTACTTTGGGCTTCTGCTCATTGGCCACTTTTATTTGGAACCCCTGTCTACGGTTATCAACCAACCTCATCAAGAACTTCAGCATAATATATATATACATATATATATATATATATATATATATATTGTGAGGGGTCAGGAAATACCTGGGGGAACAGTTTCCACGACCCGAAATCTGGTGCTACACTCCAGGTAGGGACAGTCTATAATATAACCTTCTATAATGATTTTGAGATTGTTAGAAAAGTCCTTCATAGAAATACTCTTTCAATGCTAGAGGCTGCTTGTGTTTTTCAACAACCATCCCCTAACCTACCTAAAATGTTCTAGAATAATTTATAATGGCTAGGGCACGTCCTCCTTGAATTTGCACCAGTGGCTACAGCCTCATAGCTCCAGTGAAAAATGCAAGTAGCAAACTTTGAACACTAAACATATCTCGTCTGATTGAGTACATCTGGGGCGAGGGGAAAACAGTGTAAACTTGACTTACTGCTGACCTGAAGCTTTAAGCCGGGGTTTGACACATTGCTAAATCCACCTATCTTGCATGTCCCTGTGCTGGTTGATGGACTAAAACAGATGAAGCATTGCAGTACTGGGTAAAAGTCAGAGACCTCCTTTTGTTTATTTAAATAATTAGCTGAAATTGCTGATGAGCGCACATTCTTCATTTTTAGGGTCAGGAAGAAAAGCATGTGTTCAACAGAAAATGACACAAGAGGGCTCAGTATTTTAGCATCTCCGCTCCTCAGGAGTCACTTTCAGGTCTTCTCTTCAAAGTTTGTCCTTAAAGTCATCCTAAACACATTTAATGAATTTGAGGCATGGACCCTGGGTTGGCCAGTCCATTGCTCTGAGAACATCTGCACCTTCTTAGTTTGATTGGCGAATATTCTTTTTTTTTGTCTGTTAGCTTTTCTCAGTAAGAGCGTCTGCTTGATCCCACAGTGTTAAGTCGTCTTCTGGCAGGGAAAGAATGAACAGAAACACCTGTAGATGTTTCCAGAAGTGAGAGAGTAGCTTGGTTGTCTCTTGTCTGGTCTACCAAAGATTACTTTTTTTAGTGCTGTGAATCTGATCCGGGTCTTGCATGGTTTCTCTGTATCTTTGAATCATTTTATGAACTTCAGTTCTGCCTCCTGATTATACAGTAAGATTATATCTGATCTTCTAGAAAAGGATTAACTTGTACTTAACATCTGTTCTGAATGGAAATTATGTAAATGGTGCTCTCTGGCTGTTGAATTGTACTGTAGGTCTGTCAGGCAAAACAGCAACACGTTATTTTAAATGAGCACAAATTAGAGGCTTATTCAGGTCTTGTTCTTTGTGTGTTAAGCTGGATTCATTATGGCATTTTTTAGTACATAATTGAATGTTATGAAAATTACTGTGAAAATCACCAGTAATCAAATTATTAGTGTATCAAATTATTGTTGTAATGCACTGTAAACACCCTTTTATGTAAATTATTGAGCATGTATTATTACCTAAATCTGCATGTTACTAGTGTGTAACTGGCAGCAATTTGATTTTTATGGGTTCTAGATAGTGCCAGATTTATTGCTTTATGTGCTCTTCTTTTAGTAAGGCTGCATCATGTGGATCATCGCTGCTTCGCTATGACTCAGTAGAGAGGGGGATTATAATGTACTTATAAAGCCCTTATTAAGCCTGATCAGGCCAGCAGTTGGTAGTTAACTTCATTATAAAAGGGTTAAACCATCACATGTTCAGCTTGCAAGTTGTGCAATGGACGTTTCAGGTAGTACAGCACTGAATAATGTGCATAACAGGGTGGTAAAGAGTGTTTACTGTGTATTATTCCCTAACTAATAATGTAGTTTAGTTGTTTTCACATAATATACTTTCAATTATGTACTAATAAAGGTCATAACCCAAAAAGTTTTAAGCGAAATGAATAAATCATTTAGAAATATCTTGCTCAGAGTTTATTGACCAACAAAACAGACCTGAATAACCCCCCAGATGTGATTCCTTAAAATAAAGTGCTACCTGCAAATCTTTTGAGGTGGCTTTTTTTTAAGTTTTATTTTGTCTGTTGATTTTAGCCTATTAAAGGCAGATATACTAACCTAGTCAAGTGTTTCTAATACTGTAGTAAGACTACAAAAACCATGTCAGTATGAGATGAGGACAAGCATATGAAAGACATAGAGAGACAGACACTGTGGCTATATTCTGCAGCCTTTCTAAGAATAGTGAGACGTCTCCTCACTCCCCAGTTTTAACTGGGACATGGGTGATCGTATCATCAGGGGAGAGAAAGAAAGAGAATATCTGAAAGGGTTAGGGTGAGAAAGAGAGTGTGTGTATATGTGTGTGAGCTTCGAGAGTGAGACCGAGAGGGGGAGAAATAAAGAGCGAGGTGTTCTACTATCCAGTCATAATCTCCCACACTGCATTCCTAAAGCAAGATGATGAAGGCATTAGTCATCCTCCACCTCACACACCTCACAGCAAGTGGTTCCAAATCCCCCTTCCAGGCTCTTCTCCTAGTGAGCCTGCATCATGTGGATCTTCGCTGCTTTGCTGCTTCACTATGACTCGCGAGGGGCATTATAAAGCACCTATAGAGCCCTTATTAAGCCTAATCAAGCCAGCAGTTGGTAGTTAACTAGCTCCCATTACTGTGTCCCAAAGCTGCAGTGGATTAAATATTATGGGGATATCAAAAAACATGTATAATACATTTATTAAGTTTTATCAGTTGGTTCCCTTATTAAGCTTTAGCAAACTAGTAGTTGGTGGCAACTGGATTCCATGGGTTATCTACATACAGTATTATGCATTTATAAAACACTTCACAATCCTATCAAACCAGCAGTTGATAGATAACATGTCACCCATCACTTCTTCACCAAGGTGAATAGCTACAATGAATATAGCGTTATAAGTAGTATTGAAAAGCATCCATAAAGCCGTTAAGCTTCATGAACTTGTAATAAGCCAGTAATTGGTACTTGCATATTTAAAATCCTTATTACATTTTACCAAGGCAGCAGTTGGCAATAGGTTTCCATACATTCAGCATTATAAGGGACATTAACGTTTATAAAGCATTTATAAGTTTGTATTTATGTAGTTTGTATTGTAGTTAACTATAGCTATAGCTTCCCATAACCAATCAGTCTGCTACAGTAAATTAAGCAGTATAGGAGACTTTTTTAAGCTGTAATTAAGCTAATTGATAAATAACTAGCTTCCCTTACTACTGAGCAACAACTAAGCTACTTAAAGGGGTATATTTGAAACCCTTGAAATGTTTGAGAAGTCTAGACAAAAGCCCACAATCTAAAATTAGTTCCCTGTCCGGCCCCCCTCCCTTTGTGATAGTCAACTAAAATCACTGTACTGTAATTGCTTAGCCAGTTGGAACTGGTGTAAAGTGTATATAGGACAAAAAACACTATATGGACAATAGTATAGAGACAGCTGCTCATTCTGAAATTAAGGGTATTAAAAAAGACTGTCTCTACTGTCCAGGGAATGCTTTCAACTAGATTTAGGAACATTGTCATGACGATTGTTGATCAATACCCCACCTTATCCCCAGCTTATCCCAAAAGTACTGGATATTTCACAGTCATTCCAGGGAGCACAGTTCCACTGCTCCACAGCTAAATGCTGGGCGGCTATGTACCCCCCTAGCCCATGCCTGGCATTAGGCATGGTGCCAATATTCTAGGCATGGAGTCCTATTCTATTAGCAGTACTTCTCTAGGGACTAGACAGGTTGTGTGTGTGTGTGTGTGTGTGTAGCTGAATGCATTTATTAGGAGTGTCCAAAAATTTGGCATAACCTCAGATTTTTTTGGTTGGTTTATCAGTCTGGTGTCAATGGGACTGCTTTCATAAATCTCTGACAATGCGCACTAGCAGAAATACGCCAATAACCCAGCTCCGATGCCCACACACTGCCTGCAGCACAACCGAGGGAGACGGCTTCAGTTTTTTTGTAGTGGTTACCATCAGGACCGCCTGGAGGGTTAATTCTAATGTGGCCTCCATCAATTGCCTCTGGTGCTTTTCTAAAGGCAGGGTGCCACACAGGCCCAGCAGTCCTCTTTCTCGCAGCCTGGACGTTAGTCCACGGGAAGTGGGCCATTCTAGGCAGGAGGGGCGACATGTCATTTGCAACACCGTGTACAATACTGTGTACTGTCACAACAGGCATGCTGAATGCCCTTGAGACCACTCTATAAGGGCCACCTGCCAGACTAAGCAAAAATGCCCTGGTCTCTAGTACTGGGCACAAGCCCTGTCGCTTGTCAGAAGACAAAATTTAACAACAGCTATTTCTGAGTGAGTAAGCATAAAATGTCTTGTCTTGTGTCTTGCCCTGCACTCTTAAAAAGTGAGTTTCTGTAAAGGCTCTTTAGTAAAGGCCATGGTATTTATAGAACTATTGCTACTCAAAGAACCATTTGCCTGCATAAAGAGTTCTCTGCCTGGTAAAATGGTTCATATACAAGAATAACCTCAATGGCAGATTTTTAAACAGGGTTCAAGTAATCCTATAACTCAAACTACTACTACAGTTTAATTGAAATGATTCAGCCCATTTAGCAAATTAGTTTTTTTTTTTGCTAACTTTACAAAAATCGTAGCTGTTTGCAATACTTCAATCAAACAAGAGCAAGTTAAATAGCTCAACACAAGTAATATAACAAGGACTGTCTCCAAATTCAACATGGAATGCCACTTTTGATTCAGACCCCTGAACAGTTGACTGAGATGTTTGACTAGAAATAGGGTTAAGTCAGGAGAGTTGTCCAAAAAAGTTCAGAACTGTTGATACAATTCATTAGACAATTATCAATTGGATCAGGTGTATCGGGTGATGCCAAGTGCACACTGCTCAATTATAGCCACAGTTTCCTGTCGCAGTCTGACCGATTGAATAGCGTGAGCTTTTCAGAAACATGATTTCCTCTCTGAAAACACTACAGACATCCCAATATTTTCCAGCATGTTGAAATGATCATTAATGAATTCCTTCTGTCTGACAAGCTGTCTGTGATCGCTTGAGTCGTGTGCTGAACTGATATATTGTGTAGTGTGAGCAATATGGCATCAATGAAATGAAATGACCCCAGCCTACAGTACACAGTATTGTGACATTAGTGACGTTAATGAGTGAACTTGTGCCCTTATTTTCCATAAGTAAACCCAGCTAATCAATATGAGCAGCTAGCGTTAGTTCAGTGTAGGTATTTGGAGAAGAGCAAAACCGGTGCAAGGTCTTAGATTACGGGTTACGATCAATGGCTAAGCGATGTGTGGTAGGAAGAGTAAAATAATGAGTGGTAGGGGTCATGTGGCCAGGACACTACAACACTTGTGCCTAGAGGAATCCGAGGATCGTAAACTGACCCCGGTGAGCAGTATTGCAGTTCTTAGATTTTGAATGAAACTGTGCATAATGGTGGAGTTGAGAAATCCTGTTCTATGACCTCAATTTACTGCCAGTGATGACAGAAATCAGGACCAGGAATTGATCCGTGGATGTATAGCAGCTCTGGTTCGGAGTGTCCACCTGAATATACACCGAGGAGCCAAATCTGAGCTTGAGATTTACGTTTAAACCCACAGGAGAATTCAAGATATGTACATAAATAACCTTATGTTAACCTTCACATTCAGATAATAATGCAACAATAGATCACAATACTAAGGTGTGTAATGACTTGCAATATGGTGGCAATGAGATGTTATACATCAGTTTAATACAAATATTCTTATTCATTTTTATTTACAGCTTCTTAGTGTAATAATAATGATTTGAAACCTGAACTGGTTTTCTCAACTCCACTACTCTGCACAGTCTCAAGCGCTTCTCATTTCTCTGCAACCAGATTGTGTTTAAAACATTGACTCCAAACTTTTGAACAGTATATTTGGAATAATCTTTCATGGTTATGTTGCTTGGCAACCATGGCCACCTGTTAATAAACTGCACTGCTAAGTGGAAGTGCTGATTGTGATGAGTATTAATAATGCATGAGGTTACTTTTTATCATGCCGTTAAAAGTAGAAGAGAAAAATGTGAGTGAGTAAATAAATATGTGACGTGAACTGCCGGGTCCTGCTGGGTTCGGACAAATATGCCAAGCTTCAGCACAGTCTCCAATTTGACCTGGAAAACCTACATTTAAAGCTGTTTAATGAGAGCAAAACACAAGACACTAGCTCATTTCCACTGACACGAGATGATCACTGCAGGCATGAAAATGTCCTCTGTTCTCTCATTACCTCTCTTTTAAGAGCAGGCTGAGAAAATGCCATTAACTTCACAACCAAGGCTCAGTTACTTTGTCAATACAGCCTAGTCAATTATAACCACTCTGATATAATGAGGCAAGCTGGTGTTAGTGACTCAGCCTTAAATGGCTGGGGGGGAGGGAAGGGATTTTTTCACTACACACCAGCATCATTATGTGGTTTTACATGTTTTTTTTCCCCCTAAGAAATGATTATTTATTTGTCTCTGGGTTTGCCTTTAAGTGTACTGCAGTTTAGTCTAGTGTTTTCTTGCTTCGCCAAAAGAAGCCCATTTGGCTTGCATCTGTTGTGTCAACCGTTGGCTGTGTAATTGCACTTTATGCTCAGCTTTCGCCTGTCAATAGCTCAGCTGAGTTCAGTCAAGTGGAGAAATTGGTGGTTGCTGCTAATTGCACATTATATTAGCATAACACATTGCATTAACCTTCTGTAGAGGCGGCTTGGCTGGGCCTGTTTGTGCTTTGCCGCTTATTAACACATTAGCACTTCCAAATACAGTGTCCTCAAACACAACCCTTGCCTCGCAATTATACATTCTCAGCGTACGGCTACTGATCTATGATCAATATGTGAAAGCTAATGAATACGATTATGCTTTATGAGCCAAATATCCACTCGCAGGCATATGCTCCCAACTGTGAAAATGTGCTCGAGAGACAATCAGGCCAACGTTTAGCCTCGCTGGGTGATCTTCCTTGGCTGTTTACTTGTCGGTAGACTGTAGTTTAGGCAAACCTAGAGCTTTATCTCACACATTTTTCACTCTATATGTGATGTAGTGGATCTTAGTACTACAATACATACAACAGAAGCTGGGCTCATATTTCTAACAAACACTAGACCAATCTCTTTATAGATACATGCCCAAAAATGCCCAACTTGCTCAAAACATATCCAGATCTATAATTGTTTTGTGCAGACAAATCAATATAGTTCAAAACATGGTATTACTTTAGTTTATAATACCAAAAACAGAGTTAGCTGAATGCATAGCTGGAGATTATGAAGACAGGAATCTAGTTCCAATGTTGAGGTGTTTCAAAAAGGTCTATCCTGCCGTCATGTTTATGTAGCTTTTTTGGTAGATTTGTGAAGCACATAAATAAAGATTTAGGTGTATATTTAAGGAGATGGGATTGGTGACAGTCCAAGCCCAGTGTTTGTTAGCAACATTAGCGTAGCGTATCCCATTGTCAACTAAAGAAGCACATGTCCAAAACCGAACATTTAAGCACATCATACATGGTAAACAGGCAATAAGATGGTAATAGCATGATAAACAGGCTACATATTGCACAATGAATGGAACTTGGTAGCCACCAAACATCATATTGGGTTTGTTCACCTCAACATGATGATAAGTAGAGCATGCTGGGTAGACTTTTTTGTATGACTTTTGGGACAGTGGCAAGGAAAACCTCCCTCAGAACAAGAAGAAGAAACCTTGGAAGGCCCAAAGACCTCTTTCTCCGGGCAACAGTTTAATAAGATGACCAACAGTCTCTCTATGGGTAATTTGTAGACACCTGTGTTTGCGGTTGTTATTGTTATGATATTCATGTGAAAAATTCATACTTAAAGAAATGCTATGTCAGATATATGAACGCCATGAGAACTGGCTCCCTTCCCGTACCCCCCCCCCCCCCCCCCCCCTGCCCCCCCCACACACACACTTCTGTAAGCGGCTACTCTTGTGAACACCATCATCAGCCCCCAGCTGCAGCTCCTGGAGATGCTGCATTCACAGGCTACAACACTCTCAGATGTGGTGATTTTTGGTAAGTGCATGCCCCCAAACCACCTCACACTTCATTCTGACTGTTTGATGCACAGCGAACATGGGGCACCTCACCACTGTACAGCAGCAGCATACAAAGTCAAACCAGAAAAAAACACCTGTTAGGAGTCCAGTGTCTATGTTTAGGCCACAGCTTAAATGCTAATGCTGTTGTTCATTTGGCTATCAGTAGCTCAGTGCTAACACAGCATTGCCTGTGTGTGCTCAAATTAAACTGACTCTGCTTTGAACATTGATGTGTAATAACATGCCTGGCCAGCACTTGACTCTCTCTCGCACTCACTGTATGAACAAAATTGAAAAGTTCTTGCTGGAATACCATCATTTATTTCATGTTGATCTGGCTGGCAGTTATCCGCCCAAGTACCATCATCTTCCCCAGTGCATTGGTTAAACAGAGGGAAATGTCAAATCACCTACTGTTTTCAGATTAGAACTTTGGTCAGTTAAGGTCATCTCTGTGTGTAGAATAAAGCCACGAGAGGGGGTGTCACAGTGGTTAAGGGGTGTTGTTGGGCATGATGCAAAGCACACAACATACAATGTGATATAATGAATAGATATCCAGTAACTATTTGGATTTATTATTAATAGTAATCACAGGAAACAATTTGTTTTATCGTCTGCTAACAGTAGGCAATGCTGCAAAGCAATGCATGTAATATTTTCAACGCAGGATACTATTTATGTGCTGTGTTTCTAACGACTTCTAATATGGCTCATCTGTTGACCCGCAATTGTGCACTAAATGACAGAGGTCAGGTTATGTGTTTCTGGGGTTTTCCTGATATTAATGAACAGCAACAGACTGCAATAACAATAGGAATTCACTCGACTTACATCTGGCAACATTACAGATTTTGGTCTTAAGACATACACTCATTTATAGGCCTAATTAATTCAATTAGCTTGTCCGGCCCAATTTCAAGGGGCAGCACAGCTCCAGGTGTTTCCTCACAGTATGCCAAGTTGCCCTCTAGGTGAGTGAACTGCATGTATGTGCCCCGTCCAGCGCGGTATTCAGAGACAAAAGACAACCACATTAACCCTAGTGAGCAAACGCACACCAAGCTCTGGCACCCGAGGAGCAGAGAGGGTTAAAGGCCTTGCTCAAGGTCCCAGCAGTGGCCGGCAGCAAACATGGGTGTCAAACCCACAACCCTGTCATCAATAACAGAGCGTTCTAACCACTAAGACGCCACTGCCCTCCCTTCTTGCCTTGCGCCAGGAGGTATTCCTGCCTTGTGATTCTGGGTCAGTTCCCGACCCCCAGCGACCCTGGCCAGGAAGAAGCAGATAGCTCAACTGCAGCGTTTCTCCCTGCGGTTTATGAAATTCAGTTCAGACTGTTTGGCCTTTTCTTCCAGTCAGGTGTTTTCTCAGTAGCTGGGTTTCCTTTTAAATTTTTAGCCATTTATAAACTGACCTTAGAGCAGGTTATCAGCTGTACATGGCTGTAGTTTAGAGATGCTGGGCAGACCCATACAGAAATCTGATATTTGGCTATATTTAGATTTTAAATTAGGGCTTACATAAAATCCCCTTGCATATTTAACTTCAGTAACTTCTGGCTCCTGCAGGTGGTTGCACGAGTGGATTGGGCTATAAATACCTGCAGGGTGTGGGGCGGGATTCATAGATTGAGAAGAGATGGGAAAAGTGTGGGTCACAAAGCAGATGTTAGTGAATGGCAAAAGGTGTGATTACAGGAAATTCTCATAATCCGCAAGTAGAAGGTGAGGCTTGTCTGCTCTGTGTCTGCTCTATATGTTCATGGTATGCAGTTCCCTGCAGAGTGTTCTGACCTTCATTGACTTCTAGAAGCTTTTCTTGCCTGAAGCGATTTTCATTCACAAGCCGTGAAACTTAATGACTATGACCAGTTTTGTCTTTCAGCCACAATTTTGACAAGAATTTCCTTGGATTTCTGCCACTGCTGGTAGACCAGTATGACCCTACGCTTTAATAGACCTGCAAATGTAGCTACTTTCTTCACACTATAGTCAAGTCAAGAGGCGTTATTGCCATTTCAACTATATACAGAGTACACAGTGAAACAAAACAATGTTCCTTCAGGGCCATGGTGCAACAGAACAGAAGTGCAACACAGAATAGAAGAGTATACAGACAGTACAACACAATACGGACAGTGCAGACGAGATGCACAGTGCAGACTAGAGAGTGTTAATAAATAAAAGACTGAGACTGAGACAGTACTGGGAAGTAGGGTTGTGCAATAAAATGTTAAAAAAACAGTAGAGTGCACCACAGTGCGATACTCTAGCAGCTATTTTTTTTAAAGAAATAAGAGGTATGTACAAAACGCAATGTGCAATTTATGCGCAATAAATGTGCAAAGAGTCCAGTGACATGGTGAAGTAGTGTATAGTGCAATTTCACATTGTCTGTGATTCACATTGGGTGAATGAGTGATAGTGTGTGTGTGTGTGTGTGGAGGAGTCCGTCCATTTAGTCGGATTGCTTGAGGGGAAATAGCTGTGGCAGAGTCTTGTTGTGTTGGACCGGCTGCTGCGATACCTTCTTCCCGATGACGGGAGGGAGAACAGTTTATGTGAAGGGTGGGTGGGGTCATGCACAATTCTGGTTGCTTTGCGGATGCTCCAGGCGGTGTAAATGTCCATGATGGATTGGAGAGAGACTCCAATGACCCTCTCAGCTGTCCTTACTATTCGCTGGAGGGTCTTGCGGTCAGAGACGGTGCAGTTCCCAAACCAGGCAGTGATGCAGTAGCTCAGCATGCTCTCTATGGTGCCTCCGTAGAAGATGGTGAGGATAGGTAGAGGGAGATGGGCCTTTTTCAGCTTCTGGAGGAAGTAAAGACGCTGCTGGGCTTTCTTGGCTATAGAGCTGGTGTTCAGGGTCCAGGGTATATATGATTTTACGCCTTAGTAGGATTTGTGGACCACCATTGGTTAGAACCAAATGGAAAGCAGAAAATTCTGGAATTATTTCCATTGGTTGGGAACCTTACTATACTATACTTACGGTTTACACATCACTTATTAAATATATTAACTTACTAATAAGCCAACATCTCCACTTGTGTTTGGTGATTTAAAAATGTATCATTTTCTGTGCAATTCCAAAAGTATCTTGTCTCTTTCTCTCTGAGCTTGACGTGTCCGTGATCGGTCCCTTTGTGGCTGTCTCTTCACACGTTCTTAAATGTGCCTGGTCAGTGTGAGCGCTCTCTCATATGAATAATCCTCCTGTACACACACTCTGACGGGGTGTTCATTAGCAACTGCCTAGTGACCCTGTGCAGACACACATAAACACATACACACACACACACACACCCACTCATGCCTCTGTAATCCTCTGAGGTTGTGTTCTCTAATTTACTCCAGTGCATGCTCTAATAGGGCTGGAAGGCTTCTGATAAGGAAAGTAATTGAAAGGCGAGATCCAGAGGAGAGGCGTTAAGAGGACGGTTCAGCATCAGTGACTATGTGTGTGTGTGTTTTGGAAGAGTGAGTGCTTATGTGTGGTTTTGTTGGCATCTGAGTGTGTATGCGATACTCAAAGATGACGCATCGAGATTAAGCAGCCTTTATTTATGACTTCTCTCTTTCAGATGTTATATCGAATGTTAAACTCCACCATATGGTGTCGCCCCCCCACACCAAATGTGTCTTAGTGTGTGAATTTGATAACAGAAAGAAAATCGCCAGCGGATGTCTGGAAGGAATTGTTGATATATATGTGGTAGATTCTGCTAGACAGGTTTTCTGGGAAAGCCATTGGCTTTCCTTTGAAGAAATGAGATGGCGTTCTAAGCGTGAACCTTTAAAAAGTCAGCGCTTCAATTCCAGCCGACAGGGGGGCCCTATATTCAGAGCATTGTTATCTACACCTGCTCCCTATAAACACTTCTCAAAGAGCGCTGGATAAGCCCTGAACTCAACAACAGGTAAACAAGTCCTGCACACGGCCGATTTGCTTCTTACGGGTGAGAAGCAGAGCTGGTCTAAAGTGATAGTTTGGCCAAATATCAACTTTACATAGTTGTATCTCAAATGTCATCAATCAGCCAAGACATGCTTGGTGTCAGAGGTTTTCTTCTTTACTTGTGCACTGGAGCTACAATGTACACTTTATAGCCAGTAGCCATGGCTAACCTACAGCCTTGCAGTCTTCCTAGACAAACCCTGGCAGTAGAATGTGTCATACTGAAGAGCTCAGGGACTTTCAACATGCCAACCTGCCATGAATGCAATTCTTTTTACAGCTCATTATACAGCTAGAGCTGCCCTGGCCAACTGTAAATGCTGATATGGTGAAATGCTAATGTCTATCACACATATATAGATCATCTGTTCTCAGTTGCAGCACTAATTATCAGCTTCTTATCTGCCCCTGGAAGCAAGGTCAGCAGAAGAACTGTGCAGCAAGAGCAACATAGATTGGGTTTCCATGACACAAGCATTAGATCACAATGTGATCTCAATCTGAAGTACAGGATACGTATGATGGACGAGTCTGGGTTTGGTGGATGCTTGGAGAACACTATCTGCCTCCCTGTGCATTCCAACTAGGAGAAATAAGTAAATAGTCTGGGGTTGTTTGTCATAGTTTGCGGCAATTTCATAGTACAGCATTATAGATTGAACAGAAAGCAGTGTGAATGGGAAAGTCCCGTTCCAGCATAATGACGCCCTTCTTTAGATGGCTAGGCCCACAAAGAAGTGGTTTTCTGAGTGTTGCTGTGAAAGAACTTCACTGGCCTGACCTCAGCCCCATCAAAGACTTCACCAACTTCCTGTCTGGACTTAACGCCCAACATCAGGGCTCGACTTCGCCAGTGTTCTTGTGGCTGAATGGATACAAATTCTTGCTGCCTTGGTAGGCATCTTGTGAAAAGCCTTCCCAGAAGCATGAAGGCGGGTATACAGCAAAGAGAGGACCAGCAAAGTGTGTTAGGCATGCAGTTTACACGTTAATGAACGGTGGATGTTAATAAGCTCTCATTACGTGTTAGCTTTAAAGCTAGGCTCTGAACTTGTACCTTGGTCCATTTCTATAGCTAGAAACCCAACACTTCAATTCTAACCAACGGGGGGCTCTATATTCACAGCATTTTTATCTACAGTATCTGCTTCCTTTAAAAGTGTTCTCTGATGCCCCTGGGGCACGCAATCCGTCCAGTCCCGCAGCGTCAGATCTTGGGTCAGCGAAACGTTGGCTCAGCAGGTGGCCTGAGGTTTGATGCTGCCTGGTCTCTCTGGCCCAGGATCGGCGTTAGTGACATTATCCCTTCAAGAGCGCCTTTTAATCCCTGACTGGTGCAGAGTGGTCATCTCTTATCTCGGAGACACACAAAGGCCTCTCCACTCCGCAGCAGTCAGCGCGGGGCTTTATTTAAACACAGGCCAGCGTGCAGACTTCAGAACCAGGAGGGATGTGGATGTGTGGCTGTCTGTCGCTCAGCCTTTGGATGAGACAGAAACGAACTCTTGTGGGAATGGAATTTTCCACACCAGAGCCGGGCATAGGCTTAACTGTGTGTATGCTCGTGTGTGTGTGTGTGTGTGTGTGTATGTGTAATGGAGCATACCTGTTTGCATGCTGAAGAATCAATTGCTTGAAATAAATATACTGCTTCACCATAAATATTGCTAAAAGTAGGTGAACCGAACGACATACAGATGATGTACATGTTTGAATCCAGTAAATCCAGTGCTTTGCTTTTTCGATTGTATTATATATTTTATGGCTATGAGGCTGTGCATGTGGGCATGCGTGCTCACTCGTGTTCGTATAGACTTTCTTGAGTGATGTGTGATGTGTTAGGATTGAGCTGTCCACACTCAGCTGCTTTAGACGGCTCCTTGTACTTTGATGAGGCTTTTAGATCGATATTGCACTGAACTACCAAATGCCTGACTCCTAATGAGAGAGAGAGAAAGAGACAGAGGCCCAAATTAGCCAGCGCTTATAGATTTTCAAACATAAAGGTTTCAGACTTCTCTGAATAGACTCTGTGGATCGGTTTCGTGGAGGCCTATACTCTTTAAGAAAATAAAGGGGGGGGGGGATGAAGCTATTCTAAAGGACAAAAACCCCACAAGAAGCCCCTCTGAAAAGTCCTTTGTAACTATACAGAACCTTTAAATGTATTCTCTTCACCTTTAAAAGAGTCTTCCTTGAGTTATTCAATGCAGATAAAAAAAAAAAAAAAAAAGGGGGGCGTTCACGCTTCCGGGCCAGACCTTTCTCCCCCTGCCCATCATTCAGGCTGATGTGCAAGTCAGTTAGCTAATGTATCAGATTTAGCAGTTTTATTTATATAATTAGTTTTAATTCCATTTATTTAATCAATTTTGTTTGTTTAAATATGGCAATGATTTTGAAATTGATGGTAATATTCTTAAATTTAATGTATTCATGTTTGTATATTTTTCTCCTTTTATTACTGTTTAATGATGATATTTTAACCACGTTTTTTTTTTTGGGGGGCATTTTTAAAGGTACAATATAATGCATTGATTCAGTATTTTAAGGTGGTATTTGATGCATAAAAGGTAAGTATGTGACTTGGGTTGGGGTGAAAAATGCTCAGATGCTGTTTTGGAAGCCTTTTTACAAACCTGTATTACCTCAGAATGAAACATGCTGGTTTTCTTTTTATGCTTTTTTTTATAAAAGGGTAAGCTCTCCTTTTATTGGCTGGTTTATGGCACCACAATGGCTTACAGGAGCAGCCGGACCTAGCCTAGGCTTGCTTGTCTTAGAACAATAAGTAACAGATACCTGTAGCAGCAGCATCTACTCCTTTGGCCATTCTCCTTTTTTAGTCAGCCTAGCATTAGCCTTTAGCCTTTTTAGCTATGCTTCCATATTTTTAGTCAGGGGATTTTAATTTTATAGATGGTCAATATAAACAGCATGTGACAGTCTTACCGTTCTGACAGTCTGACTTTGTGCTGTTCAACTTTGTTACAGTTTATGCTTTGAAGACCACTTGATACTTTCCCTGTAATGTATGGAAGAAATGAAATTATCAGTAGTTGACATCTTAGTAATATAATTACATTATTCCAAATGGAGACTCTGTCTGTAGGGTTCTTGTTAGATGAACATCAGTGCCTTTTAGACTCCAGACTAATGAGTGAATGTTTATTTAGCTGCTTAGCTCCCTGAGTCCTGCTTGTGGTCCTGTCAGGACATATGATCTTACTTAGCGAACTGTACTCTTAAAAATGAAGGATCCTAAATGGTTCTTGGTTTGGATGTGCAGTTCTCCAAAAAACCTTTCAGTGGTAGAGAACTTTGAAATCACACATTGTGAAGATATTATCAGAGCTGCAAGAAACTAGCTAACTTGATTACCACAGATAATAAAATGCAAGATAATGCCAGATAATTATGTACTCAGTTTAGTACAGTGCAACACATTGAGTTTTAGTATAAGACTGTAAATATAACTGCTGCCGTCAGAGCAGTGAGTCATTAGTGTCAGTTCTTCTAAGCTGAGGAGCTAATTAAACTATTAGCATGCTAACTAACTTGTCTTCAACAAATAGTAAAGTAGGGTGACCATTTTTTGGTTTTCAAATTACATTACATTATTTTAATACTATATAAAAATACATTAATAAAATAAGTCAGAAAAAGTAAAAAAAAAAAAAGTCAGATAAAGTAAAATGTATAATTTTCATATTTTTTTCGACTGTGGTGGGAAGCAGTTTGACCAATGGTTGATATAAAGGTCTATACATGTAGACCAATAGTGGCGGTGAGAAGACTGGGCATTAGCAGTTAGACCAAAGGTTGATGTAGATGCAGGTACATATAGACCAATAGTGATTGAGAGAAGACTGCAATGTACATATAGAGCAATAGTAGTGGTGAGAAGGCAGGCCTACACAGTTTAACCAATGGATGTTGTAGCTTCATGTACATGTAGACCAATAGTGGCAGTGAGAAGACTGGGCATTAGCAGTTTAACAAATGGTTGCTGTAGATGCAGGTACATGTAGACCAAAAAAGGACACGTCTAAACAACCTAAGACACAGGAAGATGCCTATACGGTCTCCTGATCGACTGTGTGTGCAGTCTCTCTTTTTTTATTAGTCTGTTTAAAGCCAGCAGGGCAAAATGCCTTTGCTCTGTTTTGGGTTTTTAGAGCTGAGCCAATCCTTCAGAGATCTTTTCTTCCATTCTCCAATGCTCCTGGGGCACAGTACCAGTCCCAAAACATCAGCTCTTGGGCCAGCGAATTATTTGCTTAGCTAGTGGTTTTCCTATGGCGTCAGTCTACAGGCTCTGTTGTCTTTAAGTGTGTACCTCCAATACCAAAGGAAGGCCTCGTCATCCAAAACGAAGATGGAATTACAGCTTGCTTTTATTATCGCTGTCGATAAATGAGACTTGGGAGGATTAAATAACAGCCCACCTAGAATGTCAAAATGATGAGGAGGTGGATCTATCACTCCGTATTTACCTCTCTCCTCAGTCCTCTCCTCTATTGTGTCCTTGGCATTGATGACTGGGTGTTAGTCTGTCTGAGCCAAACCGTCCCCCCCCTTCCCCTCCACCCTATGTGCTTTCCTAATGAGGATCAGTGTTGTTTTAAACATGAAATCGGAATCCCGGCTGAGAGCAATCGATACGTGGCCATTATCTCGCTGTGTAATGATTCAGGCTCTCTCACCCTCCCCTCCGCACACCTCTTGTCTCAGCGCGTTTCCTTGTTTCCGATATTGGCTGTGGGGAGGTTATGAAGTATTGCCTCCCAAGGGCATCTCCGTGCGACCGCCCCACAGATTAGCCCGCTGAGAAATGGCTGCTGCCGTGGGCAATGACAAGTTGCAGCTGCTGCCTCCTACATGTGGGAAAGAGATTCACCACACCTGACCTTTCTAGCGAAGCCCATCTGACAGGTGAGTGAGGCACCACACCTGGCCTTACTAAGCCTAAATGGTTAAAACAACAGTTGGCCAGAAGAAAGGTTAGAACTGGACCTTGGAGGCTAATCTAGATAGCATAACAGGTAATGTAATGGAACAGGTTATAGTAACTAGTATGGAGTGTCAGAAACAAGCATTTTTGAGCTTGTTTAAGAACTCTACATGGTTTGATGTGTGTGATGAATTTGCATGATGCTAATTGATGGGGTGTTTGATGCAAGGGGGGGACTGTAGATGGGCAGTGGTGGCTCAGCCGGGATATCGATAACAGGGTTGTGGGTTCGATTCCCGGGCTCAGCAAGCTGCCACTGTTGGGCCCTTGAGCAAGGCCCTTTACCCTCTCTGCTCCCCGGGCGCTGGAGTTGGCTGCCCACCGCTCTGGGTGTGTGTGTGTGTACTCACTGCCCCTAACATGTGTGTGAGTGTGTGTTCACTACCAGATGGGTTAAATGCGGAGGACACATTTCGCTGTACAGTCCACACTGTACAGTGACGAATACGTGCACCTTTATCCTTTTTATCCTTTTATCCTTTTTAATACTGCCAAACTAATGCAGTACTACGCTATTAGTTTGGGCACCCCTGGTCAAAATATCCATCTATACCATACTATACTATACTATGCTATACATTTTCTTAATCTCTCAGACCTCAACTTAACATTTGCCATTTCTGTTAATTCTCAATTACTTCTTAATTATGTTCCGAGCTGAGAGAAGTGCCACCTGAAAATGCTCTTCTGATCTTCTCATTCTTTTCCTCTTGTGTAGGCATCAGTTAGTCAGAGCGTTAACAAGCCAATGAAGATCTGTAATCTGGTACCCAGGTCCATTCTGTTTATGTGCCCAAACTTTTAAATGTTGAAGAATGTGCCATTTTTAACATCATGCCTTTTGGAGATCAGTTCATCTTCTACTTACTTAGCTATGCACAGTTTTTCTTCTTCTGTCTCACTGCCAATTTGCCAGGTGTTTCCTAGGCAATGTGCCCATTTTGGTGTGGTGTAGTATTAACAGGAAAAAGGCAAAAATCAACCAACCACTCAATTTTATTTTAGGGCAGTGTAGACAGCAGGAAGCAGAGGCTGCAGGTGGGTCAGGAAAGCAGTGTATTGACGGTTTTAAGAAAGACTGGTGAGGGGGAGGGGGGTCCACTTTCCACTCTGAGTGGTGCCAAAGTGACCCATGTCAGAAAGTGACCGGTAATGTGAACAGGAATACTAGCTAGAACGAAGGCCTGGTAAAACTCTGAAGTGCTCTTATTCTAAAAGGTGTTTAAAGCACCTTTGGTTTATACAGTCTTCTTACACTTGCACTTTAAAGCTTTAACATGCTCACTAGCACAGAATCTCACGTAGCAGTTTATTCATTCTTTCAAGGAGATGCTTTGTCAGCATTTGATTGAATATGGTCAATTGGTGACCAAGTAAAAGCTCATGTTTTGTCCTTTTGCTACTGCTGTCCTTGGATCAGCACTCTGGCTGACTGCAGGAGTTCGCTGCACTCTGCATTTAAGAATTAAGGTGGTAAAATGTCCCTCTATAACACCTTCATATCCCATAAGGAACCGTCGAGTGGATGGTTCTTTGAAAGAGCAGTCCAGTGTTTGGGCATTGGCTTTTATTCTTGTTTTCACCATAAAACCAAATTCTGAACACATACCAGCATGCTTAGTGTTCACTTTGTGGCTGGCAGTGCCTTCGTTTTGGAAGGCCGAAATCCTACATGGTGGCATGTGTTGCTGAAGAATTCCACTTGGGGCTCCAAGAAAGCTGGACTTGGTCTTGTGAGGACTGCATGTCTGCTTCTCTTAGTGTGTGCGCA